>NC_052402.1:24490614-24790614 GCF_009389715.1 Phoenix dactylifera
GTGCTGTAACACACCCTTAGTGAGTCCATTTGTGAGAATAATGAAAGTATTCATTTGTGAGATATGGCTTAGTGGGAATTTACTAGGAAAGTTGTTTTATTAGAATAGTCCCACCTTTATTTTAAGGTTATTTTTTGATAGCACCTGCATGTTACTGGCAGATGTCTGTAGATCTGAAACGAGGAGAAACTCTTCCAATTCATATAAACATGACATTCCCCGCATTACCTTGTGAAGGTTAGTTGTATGTTTTTCTAATGCTTCTATTCCCTCGACATGCTTAATACTTCTGTTCCTTTTTTCCCTTCTTTTTGTTGCTTTTGTATGCTAAAACTTGATTTTGTGCTGTTTGATAACTATAAATAGTCTTGAGCGTGGACGCTATTGACATGTCTGGCAAACATGAGGTGGACTTGGATACAAACATATGGAAGGTAAGAATGTTATTTCTTTCTATGTAGATTCTTTCTGTGCAGAGCAAACTTTGTTTCTGTTTGTAGTTTTGATACTCGATGCATGAAGCAATCTAAACCTGTATCTTACCGTTTTATTTCATCTTTTACACTTGTCTCTTAGCTACATGAGCTATACTTCCATTTGCGATATTAAGCCAAAGTCACAAGGGTATTTGTTGATAGTAATTTCTCATATAAACTCTAGTTGTTTACTGTAAGGAAGTGGACGGATGGTATTGTGGACTGCTCAATCTGATGGTACTTTTAGTCTTTTGGGAGGTATTCAACTGTTTAGGTATTCTAATTGATCACATTGCTAGTTTTGAGGCCAGCCTATCTGGAATCCGTCAACATGGATAGCCTTATGGTTATTTAGAAGAAAACATAAATTTTCACAAGCCTGCTCACCTTGCTGCACACATAGATGAAGGATACCTGTAGAGCAAATTCTTCATTCTCTTAGAGGGATAGGAGGTGGATAGTTGAAGGGAAGGAGCTTAAAGTTAAAGGGTTAATAAAGAGGAAAGAGCTTGTGGTGTTGATAATGTAGAGCTATTGTAAATATGGATCTTTTCTTTTTTCTTTCAGTGTCAGTTGCATGGGGACCGATCACTTTTAGAATTTGGTGGCTAAGGTTTGATAATTTATGGAAATATGGGAAAAACATGAATCCACTCCACCCAAATTAAGGTTGTTTACTCCTCTATTTTACTTCACCTTGAACATACAAGAATCATGCTCATTTAGAGAAAGAGAATGTAATAGGCTCTATGGGAGGGTGGAGATGAAATGTAAAATTGACATCGAAAGAAACTTTATCAGGTGGGGGAATTAATGCAATAATATTAGAGGAGCTGCATTTTTCTTTTTGAGGACTTTGTCATTTACAGTCATTTTTAAGTTTTCTGATTTTTTCACAATTCTTAAAATCGCTTTTGTGTGTCTTTTATATGATAATCATAAAATTGTGTATGAAATTCTATGCTGAGTTAACACATGCTGCTGATTATATAGAAGCCTATTGGATATATGTGATACTTGAAGATTATTAAGTCATCGTGTAGAATAAAAGTCATATCAGGTCATTGATGTTAAAGCTGCACATAACTCTTCATCATCAAATAATATTTCTGGAGCAGATAATTTAAGGAATGTTGTTTGATATCTATTAAAGTATTATTGTGGAATTATCTCAACATTCTTTATTTGTCTAAATTCATTTACAATTTACGATTTGTTGTAGCATTGGTTGTACAACTAATACTAATTTATAGCCACTGGTTGTTGTGCTAACCCTCTGATGTCAAAAATGAAGCTTCGCATGAGTAAAGAGGGTCACATTATTGGCACTGAGTACTTGTCCGATCTTGTTGAAAAGGAGCACTCTGCTCACAAGCATGGTAATTTCCTTCCCAACATTAATATTTATAGCCTACAATAGAAAACTTTTGGCTAATAAATCAGTTCTTTCATGTTGAACTGGATTTTATCTTTATATAGCATCTCTTTGCCCCTTCTCGCAAAAGGGGGCCACAATGATTCCTATATAGGCATGTGTATTATGCTCAATTTGGATATATGGTTTTAAGGTTGTGACAGTTATAATACCCAAGTTGAACTTTGTACTTACATTATGGAAATAACCTCTCTGCATGCGGGGGTAAGACTGTGTACATCTAACCCACCCCAGGCCTTGCAATGATGGAAATCTCGTGCACTGGGTTGCCCTTTAGTAAACTTTGTATTTATATAATAGTATCTGTATACAATCTAAATGATGGCTCCTACCTGAGAAATAAGTAGACCCCATTGTAGTGCATATTTGTTTCAAAATTATGAAAGCATATAGATAATTTTAGGGTCCTACTAAACCCACAAAAAGGTTAGTAATTGTTGTTACATATTACAGAAAGACTGGATGACTTTTTTTTTATTTATGAATATGAATTTATATATGGTCACTTTAATGAGGATTTAACCCTTTGTAATTCTGGTCCGAGTAATGTTCGAGCTATGTGCTGTGTGACTGCATGAATTTATCTACTCCTATGTTGACTACTCAGGTTGCATTTGTGATCTGTTGGCTGACTTAAAAGTTGATGCGAGTTCATTGAATCACTGAGATACCTTGCTTTGATCTAAAAATTGGTTGGTTGCTCTCTTTTTTTCTTAGAGAAGCAAAGAGCTTATCTGATGCACCTTACATATGTTGCACATGCACATTTAGAAATAACAAAGCACATACTATGCCATCTTTGACTCCAATACATGTCGGTGTTTTCTTTTTTTAAAATAATTTTAGGCATAAATGTGCATGGCGAGAGTCATGGTGCTATTATAGTCATATAATAGAAACACCGTTGCCTGATTTGCTACCAAGGCCAAATATAAAGGAAGCACTTCTGCATACACCATAAGCAGAGTCAATCATTTAATTGGTTTATTTCCGGCAGTAGTAACATACAGAGTTGTTGTTATCATAACAGAGTGTTGATGTTATCTGGCCATCAAAACAGTGTGGTTATTATGATGGTGCCAACTAGCTGAGTTGGTACAATCTCTTTATGTTGATACAAGAGACCAAGGTTTGTTATCATAACTGAGTGTTGATGTTATCTGGCCATCAAAACAGGGTGGTTATTATGATGGTGCCAACTGGCTGAGTTGGTACAATCTCTTTATGTTGATACAAGAGACCAAGGTTTGATTCCCTTCCTCACAATATTACTAGGTGGTGATTTTAACCTTCTACTTTCTCAGAGACACACACACACACACAGAGAGAGAGAGAGAGAGAGGAAATGTTTGGTTATCATCTTGCAGCAAAAAACTAGCCTGCATATTTTCAGAGTTAGCATGAGTTTTAGAGCACCTTTTGTTTCTAGCTATAGCATTTTGAGAATCTCTTTTAAATTCTATGTACCTATCTATGGCACTACATATACATGAAAAACCCAATTATCTTGGAGTAGAATATGTTGCCAACATGAAAAACCGGACGGATCGGGGCGGTACCGAATTTTTTGGAAGGAAATTTTGCTTTTTCGTGTCTATCATTATTTTTGATAATTTGTTTCAAACAAGCAGCTTGCTAACCATTTTTTGAATGATAGTTTTTCTAGTTTTCACACTGGTTCCTTTGTGTATCATATATTTCAATTTTGTCATCTACTTGTACTGTAGCCTTCCTAGACTAAATTTGTTATATAGTAAAAGAAGCATGCAGTTAGATTTTGGCATTGAGAAAAGCTTTTGTATAAATTACTAAGGTTCGGTTTGGGGGAGCTTTTGGAGGGCCAAAAAGTACTTTCTGGCCCTCTAAAAGCATTTTTAGATAAAATAGAGGTGTTTGGTAAAATTTTTAGAAAGTTGTTTTAGCTTTTTCAGAAAGTTAAAACAGCTTTTTGGGAGAAACTCCATTTTGGAGCTTGAAAAAGCACTTTTTAGGAATTGTCGGAAAACTGTTTTGAGTTATAATATTTTTTTCTTTATGGACCAAAATACCCATAATAAAATGTAATAATTGCACAAAATGTCTCTTTATACCTTTATTATTGTATTATCCTATAAATATAATATAATATAATATAATATTAAATCATAATACATTAATATCTTATGTTAAATAATTTAATATTATGTTATATTATGCCACAATTTTCGAGAGGATGGACAATTAATTTACGCTAATAATTATAATATTTTATACCTTTATTATTGTATTATACTATAAATATAATATTGTATTACGTTATATCATAATACATTGATATGTTATGTTAAATAATTTAATATTATATTAAATTATTATGCTATAGTATACAATATTATATTACTATATTATAATAATATTATATTATATTACATTACATTAATATTATATTATATCATATATTTATGTATTAATACATATTATATTTTATTATGCTCTGTTGTATAATACTATGTAATGTCCTTTATAATCATTTTGTCATATTAAAAGTACTTTCTTAATTTGTTTACCAAATATATGTTAAAGTTCTACAACACTTTAGAAATATAGTTACCAAACAGCAAACAACTTTTTATAAAAAGCTCTACTTCACTTTCAAAAGCTCTACTTCTAAAAGCTCTACTGCTAATAGCTCCTCCAATCGAGGCCTAATTCCTTGTTGAATTTTTGTACAGATGATAGTAATGATCATCATGAGGATTCCTCTCAAGAGAAACATGAACATGGTTTTGGCTCGGATGCTGAAAAGATGATTAAGAATGTAAAACATGCAATTCAGAATGGTGAAGGATGCCGAGTATGCTGTCCCTTTTTTTTATTATATTGTTTAATTGTATCATTATGAACATTTTATGCTTTGTAGCCTTACACTGCTAAATACCAACCAACTAGCTCATCCTTCTACTCAGGTATATGGGGTTTTAGATGTGCAGAGGGTTGCTGGGAACTTTCATATCTCAGTCCATGGGTTAAGCATTCATGTTGCTCAACAGGTTAATTATCTAAAACCTTCACTAATCAATTATTTACTTTCCCTAGAAATGTGCAAAATGAATGCATCTGAAATCTTTGTGCTGAATCATGATGCATTATCTTCATGCATATTTGGTTAGCAAAGCAACAAATTTTTTCAGGTGCAGTGGATAATGTCATTAAATTACATTCATTTTTATTTTCCACTAGAATTGGTAGGATGGTAAAGGGCATGAATATTGTAGCAGGAGGATTCAATGTCATATTGTGCTATATATGACTGTATGACAGACATGTTTGATAGTTGAACCCCCCCAAGAAGTGAATTCTCTCTCCCTCTCTTTGTGTGTGCTGCGCATGCATGTGTGCAAGCATATTTGTTTGTACTTTGAAGGGGCCTAATGACTGCTATTGATAGACCAGCATGTATTTTTCATTCATATATTTGTTTTATGCATAAAACATGGGCCCTTTTTTTTCATAAAAAGGGGAAAACTACAACCATTTTAAACCTCTAAGGCTCTTAGGTGTTGTTTCACGCAAAAAATGAGAATTAAAATCAATAGTCACTATCCTAGAAGCAAAATCCAGGGCACGTCTGAGTGCTGATGACTGTGCAGTGTATATTTTAGGATAACATGGCATAGTAAGACACCCTAGTGATGCATTGCACCAAAAAATAGAACATAGCCTGGTCAGAATACACAGCAAATATTGCCAGAACACAGTGTAATGAGAAGGTTCTCAAGTGCTTTATTTCAAGAAAACAACCTCCCTGCCTTCCAAAGTTTTAAGAAAATGAAGGAAAGAATTGAAGGAAAAAAGAGGTGTTTAGGTACTCATAGTCTCAGTGCTGGTTTATGTTGAGCATATCAAACTAGCGTGGGTCAATTCTCCTACAAGCTCATAAGAATTGGCAGTTCAATACCTTGTAATGCTTGTGCCCTGTGCCAACCTGGCCCTAGCACTATTCATGCCATGGGGAACAGTCTGGCATGGACCAGCTTGCAAATCCATGAGTTCTACTCCCTTTCTTGGAAAAAAAATTTACGGGGTTTCCTTCTTAGAGAAAGGGAGGGAGGCCTGCCTGTAATACTATTACTCAAGTCCAAATTTTTAGAGATGACCCATCCAATAATTGAAATCAGAACATCCGGTCGCTAAGCGGAGGCATGTAACCACTGGGGCCAACCCTGGTTCACAATTTTAATGGCGTTGCATTTAAACACTACGACCTCTCTGAAATTCCTTGTTCCAGAGCTTTTAAGTGAACTTCAAGTGATATTTAGATCCATCGAATTGGGGGAATGGACGAGATTAACGGACGAGGTTGTATAGCTCATCAGGAAGCTGAAATGTTCAGATTCTTATCTGACTTGATGCTATTTAACCACTCTATTTTGCGGTGATGGTTTTAGTTTCAGATACATTTTTCCATCTGTGTATGTGCATTCACATGAAAATTTGTACGCATGCACTGCGTGTTTGTACTTTTATGAGCCTTTCCATCATCTTTTCAAGAATGAAGTTCCAACGTGTTTTATTGTTTCTAGTCTTTGCTCTCTTATGCATTGAAGTGTGCTAGATTTCTCTCTTGTTTTGATTAACATGCATCTTTGCTTTGTCAATTGTAGGACTATCTTATGTAATTTCATTTTCCATGTACAGATTTTTGACGGATTAAAAGACGTAAATGTCAGTCATGTGATTCATGATTTGTCATTTGGTCCAACATACCCAGGGATTCATAATCCTCTTGATGGAACTACGAGAATCCTGCATGATACAAGTGGTACTTTCAAATATTATATCAAGGTAAACTTTAATCTCTTTTATGGGTTTTCACTCCCAGCTTTAATTTTTGTTTTTTTATTAGACTTTTGATCTCGAGCAATTTATATCTTAATTATCAATAGGATCAGTTTTAATACCCTATCATTTCAACAAGTTGATTAAAGACGTGCAAATTTGCAGATTGCATATAAGTTTTAATTTCATGAAATGCTTGTGCATTCTATTATGGCTGAATTAGCTGTACTATTTGTGGAGCATAGCGATTTGAAAAGACTTGGTTGAGTTATCTTTGTTCTCTTAACAAATGGTTGCCTTACTGGGATAAGATATAATAATTGATTTTCTTCAGTTAACAAAATCATATAAGGCAGTAGGAAGTGTTCTGATGTCTTTTACTTGGTGGCAGTGTCAGGCCATGACTTGATTGTTGTTGTTTCCAATAAGAGCCTTCTGTCTTCTAGCTGTATTGGATTTCCTGCAATGTTGTTTGGGAGTTTAATCAGCAATTGCACAATAGTATTATTTGCTGGAAAATTTATGTTATTTTTGATACAGATCGTTCCAACGGAATACAGATATCTTTCAAAGGCAGTATTGCCTACAAATCAGTTTTCTGTCACAGAATACTTCATTCCATTGCGTGAGATTGAAAGGTCCTGGCCAGGTTGGTATTCTAATTCACATGTAGAAACCATATATTCGTTATCTGATTTTCTCTGTAACATCACTTATCTCGTTTCCCATGATACAGCTGTCTACTTCTTGTATGATCTTTCCCCTATCACTGTGACAATAAAAGAGGAGCGCCCAAGTTTTCTTCATTTTATTACTCGTCTTTGTGCGGTGCTTGGTGGTACATTTGCTCTGACAGGTCCTTGTCTCTATCTAATAAACATCTCTGGAGCCTGCAGTTCATTTGATACTTAACATCTGATAGTTATCCAATGTAAACTTTGTGTGTCATTGACTGTTGTTCTTTCATTATATGTGTGATTACTGTGATGCTTGGTCATAATGCTGTTTCATAAATTGCAACTGACAAGAGATTTTCATACAACTTATAAAGTGATTGAATAAGAAGCTGTAGAATTGTGGGAGATTATAATGTAATACGCAAGTTTAATGATTTTTAAGTCTTTGATCAATTCAGTTTTTTAAACTGTGCATGTCTTTATGTTATCTGATAGCAGAATGTGTAGAATCAAAACTAAAAATAGTAGAATGATGGAGCATAACTACTATTCCTGTCAGCATCCTTTCAAAAACCAAAATTTTCTTCCAATCAACTGTTCCGCAGCGCCCATCCTTCCCCTTAGACCTCTTCTACAGTCCCCCTTCTACTTCCAATAGATTTGCATAACCAAGCAAGCTGCACTTGATCAAATACACCCCACAATATAGAAATAACTTGGATGGGCTGTGATGGTAAGGCCAAGCAGAAATTTTGCAAAGGGATCTTTTCATTTTTGAAAGAAAACATGAAGAGTATATGGCCATTTTGCATGTGCTTCACATGCAATGTGTTTGCTCAATAGAACTGGTATATGAAGGCTCCATATGTAGACTAAAATCTAAAGAAAGTTACAAGCTATAACCCTATTGAAGAGATCATGATGGCAGACTCAAAATTTGGAATGATTTAGGTTGATCCTTGGGAAGGTGTCTTTTTCGTGTTATATGTAAATCATATTATTTTCTAGATATCTGTTGGGATATAGTTTCGATTCATTTACCAAAAATCTAGGATGCTGATGGGAAATTCCTAGGGAAGTGCTTACATAGCCGAGTGGTAAATTGCAGGATAACTAAAAGAAACAAGAAAATCTTCATATTGTGACAGCTGGCTGCATGGGCTACTTCTTTAGGAGTAGATAATCCTTTGTAACATGTAGCCAAGCGTCTTTGTGAGCATGTTTATATATAGACACACACACACATACATATGTGTGCTTGCGATTATAATACACAGGGTGTAAAGAGAGGACTTTACACCCAGTACAAAATTTAGTCATCTGAGTTGCAAAATGAAAGTTTAAGCCATTGGATGTGGTCTATAAGGTCCACAATGTCTGTTAAAAAAAAAAGAAAAATCAGATGTTCTGGAAACCTCTTGCCCATGCATCACAGCCTTGCATTATTTATAGTTAATAGTTCTAATGGTAGAATATGGTGTGTTGCTTTCTGGATGACTTGAACGTAGGTTATGGGTCTTCAAAATATATGAATTATTTATAGTTGTCTTAAGTATTCTAGATCATATGTGATGGTGTAGGTTTTCATTTTGCAACCACTAAAATTGAATTTTATGATGGATATAAAATCCTCTCTTTATATTCTGTGTACTATAATCACTCCCTGTACATATGTATATATGTATACACCATTTCCTCTATGTATGTACATATAAGTAGGTATGTATGCATACATGTGTATGCATATATATCATAATCTATGTGTATATGCTCACACTCATAGACATACATATGAAGTACTATCTGATAATATTTTTCTAATGAATGTCAAGTATGTGCTAAGAAGGGAGTGAGGAATTTCATGCTGGATCCCAAGGAAAAATTATAGTATTCTAAAAAATAACTAAAATGTAAGTGTCCAAACGAGTAACCCCAAAAAATGAGAGGTTAGGCCAGTTTACCAGTTCCTTATGAACTATGGTGCAGGTAGGCTGTATCTGACCTATGTGACTTAATCTACTTGCATAATTTTTTCTTAATATTTTACTTCATGGGAGCTTTAGTTGTCAATTCACATTCATTAGGGCTTCAGGCAAAATATATTTTATTAATTGAAGGGTTGGATATTGGAATTAGATGTTTATGTTTAAAATTGAAGCTTCTAGAAATTGTATGCAATGAAATTTTTTTCTAGTGGAAAGAGGATTCCTTTATAAGTTGGAAGTTGTCGGCAATTAGAATGGACAAACTTGGTGCATTATAAATTCTAATTCTGGAAATATCTACCGAGAATAAGTTTGATTCTCTAATTGTAGTTTGTAGGAGGAACTTAGGTGCTTTCCATTTATGGTGGGGCTTCACAATCTCATACATACACTTATCTAGCCACAACTGGTTTTATTACATATTCATGCAGATGGTCCTGTGCTCTCCACCTCTAAAATTACAAACTCCAACCACCTCTTTTGCCACTTGTCTGTCAGATTTAATGGTAGGTCGAATCCTTGCATAGCTTCAAACAGGCATATTCTTGGATTTCTAGAGACTTTGGAACTTCATGGTCTTCTACTACATGTCCAAGAATTATCCCCTTATGCACGTAGTGGAAAACATACTTCTGCTGGAAGTTCCTACAGTCTTTCCCTTTTGATATCTGATGTCAACGAGGTGAAATTATCTGAGTTTCTCATTTTATTATTTCCTCTCAAGGAGAGCCAGGGATTTACTTGAGTACTTCTACTCTGGAGCTGTCCCAAGCTAGGGACCTAAAGTTAGATACAGCTAGAATAATTTGTATTAAGTAACCTCAAGGTTAGGAAGGTCTATGTCAGTTACCTCGTAGTTCTCATTGTCTCCATTACCCACCTTGAAGCCAATACCAAACTGATAAACCAACAACAGAGTAGTTTCTCCCTCTTTTATCTACCCTTTTGGGTCTACCACTGCTTCCTGAACATGGAAAAAAGAATGCATTTGGTTTTTCCTGGTTTATTCTTCTCATGCCATACAGTATGAAGAGGCATAGGAAGATGATAAAACAGATTAAGGTAATTGATACTCCCAGAAGAAGTAAATTTCCTTATACTAATGCGATTAACCACATCAATGTGGTCAAAATAATTTGGTATTGAATTGTTCTGTCTCTCTTCCTGTCATTGTTATTCTTAATATATATATAGAGCTATTGAATTGAAGGCTTACCTGGGCGTTGGTATTTTAGCTACCTACTTATCACTATCTAATGTCACATGCCATCGTAGTTATCATTTTTTATTTACTTTTGTCCACTCCTTTTATGGACTTATTACTCATTAGGCCTATGAATCTAGACTGCGATACCATCATATTCAGTATGATAATTTCTTTTATCATTTGTGTCATCAGATATATTTTTAAAGCTTGCTTTTATTTGTAAATATATGAAATTTGAAGTTAATGACATTAGGATCATAACCAAGATTTAGTATTTGAAATTATTTTGTCGGAGCACAACTCATGATTTGATTAAAAAAATTTGGGGGACTAGAATTGAAAGAAATTGATTACAAATACAAGAATGATTGTAGAATTATTAACAAGTAGGAGGATATTGATATGAGTTTGGTTTTGGAAGGTTAAAGAAAAATTACTAGAAGTATATAGTAAGTGTTTAGGAAGTAGTACTAGGGCTATCATTATATGTTATAGCATGAACCTTTTATACTTCCTCATAGACATAGGCCATCTTAGGTTTTTAAAAATGATAATTGGGAATAGTTTTCTCTTTCTCAGGTGATCCATTCTTGGAAATAAAAACAATGATTAATATATTAGTATAATTAATACATACATATCTAGTTTACTTGAAAGCCACATCCAACCCAACCATTAGCCAGAATCCATCCCGTTTGTATTGGCCCACTTAAAAGTGGACCATATATGTGATTCAGAAAATGCTAAGTGCCTTTTTGGATGCCAGATGATCTTATCGGTGCGAGGCCATGCAGTAAGCCCAAGGAGATTTGGTAGTTAGAAAGAAGAACGGGAGGAGAAGTGGGAGGGATTGGGCCTTCCGATGGAACTATTAATCCTAGTTTTTAGGGATAAATGTTTTGAGAGGTGATTTATTTTACACACAAAAATCGGGATGATGAAGATCTTCCCCGATTCCTTTGGACTTTGCTCTCACCTCTCCTAACAATAAAATTCCACCTGGATCCATAATCTGCAAATAATTGATTCCAACATCCAAGCATCCTTTAAAAGAGCTAATTATGCAGCCACACAAGGTGAAATTTGTTGCATGCTTAGCTGCACTATGCTAAGCGAACTGCATTTGCAGCCATATTATTAGGTGGACTGCCTTTTCAGCCCATATGTCATGGACTATATATAAATACAGTGTGGTCAAGGACTGCATCTGTGGTGGTCTGCTGCATACACCATACTTTATCTTCTTTCTACTTGATTATTTATTGTTATTAAACAAGGTTATATGCTGCCATTAGTAAAATATTTTCTGTTGATGTCAAACAGGAATGCTTGACCGGTGGATGTACAGAATCATTGAGGCAGCTACAAAATCAAAGTCTAGAAGCATACTGAGGTGATTTTAGTGGTAGTGTCCTGCTAGAGGGGAGGGCCAAGTATAATGCATGTTCAAAGGTCCATCTGCAGTGTCTTGCCTTCTCACCTGCTGCAATGCAAGGGCATTGTGATCCATTACCAGTGCTATTGTATGTGAGGCTTGGGGTATTGGTGATATATTTTATTTTAATTAGAGTTGGTTAAGTTCCAAGTTTTATTTTCTGTAAGATTACAGTCATCCTTTTTGTACAATATCCCAGTGCCTTGTTGCAGAAATTTGATTTTTGGAGGAGTAATCCAAACTTTTTGAGTTGATAATGACATTTCCTTGCTACGGTATTTGGTGTGAAACCTTTTTAATATTTTCCATCTGAGGGTCATGCAAAGTAAACAATCAACCCATTTGCTCTTAATCATCACCTACAGGTTTACTCGAGATCAAGTACTGAAATTTCAAAGATCAGAGACTGTCATTGACTTGTTTTTCATTGAGGCTGACTCAGAAGTCCTTGCTGTCAGGCAAAATGCAGGAAAACTATTAACTTGTTTGGTTCGTATCAGTTAAAATCACTCACTTTCAAAGATGCTAGTGTCCCGCTGCTAATAATTCTTGGCCAACTTACAATTTTTCTAGCAATGAGTTGGTGCTGAATTTCTTTCCCTGTATCCTAGATAATTTTTGTGAAGATACATCAGCTAACTGTGCTCTTCCTTTTTCCGCTGACATGCTTTGCATATTGATCATAGTTTCAAATAATAGCATCACAACCATTATAACGGTCATTATAATGATTTCTGCCACCCCTTGTACGTTAACAAAAACCTTTTGACCTCTCAAGTGTTCTTCGGTTTTACTTACTTTTCATCTTGTTAAAAGATTTTCAATTACATCCCTTAAATTCATCAAGTGTTCGGGCAAGTTGTCTCGCTGTTGATCTCGGTTTACTTGATTTTTCTCAAGACCTCAGTTTATTCAAAACTTAATTGTTAAAAGTATTTAAAATACCACTAACTTTTGTGTGTTTCTACTTTTATACATGGTTGTTCTTACAAAATCTTTAAAAATAGGTAATTTATTATTATTTTAATTTATGCTATAATTAAAGAGTAATGTTAGTATTTGATGTGAACAATTTATTCATATTTTTCTATTTTTATTTTAAATAATTTCTGATGTTTGATATTTTAATAAAAACTATGTCAAACTAGCGATTTGCACGGCCAGGTCGGTCTGCATTTAATAATTATGCATTAGGTCCTTAATTTCACTTATGATCTGCATAGTAAATTATGTTCCCATCATTATACTTATATTAATAATAATAATTTTTATTATTGAATTTTACTAGAATTCGATTTATATCCAAATAATATCTAACTTATATCTTTAGATAAAAAATATGGATATAGCTAATCTTTAAAATATAGATACAAAAATAAATATTTCAGTATTAGAACTGTATACAATCCGTTTTAGCCTTACCTCGGAGAGCATCATTCAGCCTCTTCTCTTTGCACAAAGAATTCAAACAAATGCTATAAGCCCAAATGTCCAGGAAAGACCCAATCTATCCACACCTATTAAGAGCTTCTCAACAAGCTCAATATTCTTCACTTGGCACAAACCGGAAATGAACCTGGAGTATATAAACGAGCTCAAAGAAATCCCTTTGGGATCATCTTATTGTAACACTTCTCGGCCGAATTAAAGCAATGATTTCTGACTAGTGTACCCATAAACCTAATGGGAGTGGCACATTCCGGCCATCTGGTGGCCCAAAACATAAGACTGTTTGCAGAGGAACCTCGTCGAACAATTTGGGGGGGGGGTGGGAACGTGCTGCGCCAAACCATGTACGAGCAAAGTGATTTTTTTTTTTTTTTTTGATGAAAATGGCAGTCCATATAACTCTAACTTCAGTACATCCAGCTATATTAAAAGAAAGTAAAGAGAACAACGAAGTGGAACTATCAGCTATTGATGTCCAAAGAAACTCTTCGGAATGCCGGACGACGTAGGAGGTGACCCAGTCAGCTGCTCTGTTTGCCTCCCGGTACATATGTGTAGCATGAAAATCACCCATCTCTTGAGCCAGTCTCCTAGTTTCAAGGGGGAGTGGATGACCATCACCGTACCTGTCCACCCCCTGGATCCAATCGATCACCACTGAAGAGTCTCCCTCGAGATGCATCCGAGCGGCGCCAAGAACCCTTCTCGCGTAGGATAAGCCCTCCCAAGCAGCCCGCAGCTCTGCTCCAACAACGGTAAGCCCTGGTAGCAAAGTGATTCGAGGGGGGCTCGGGGTAGGAGTTGGGACCTAGGAGACCAATCCGAAGAGATCGCTGCCCCTCTGGACTGAAGCCTACAGAAGTCTTTTTCTTATACGGAGCTGGGCAACGGAACCGGAGCCCGTCCTGATTAGAAATTCAAAAGGGATGGCAAGTGGGGCTTGACACCATATTGAATCATTTAAAAAACTTAAGAGATTTAATTAAAAAATTTTAAAGAAGAGAGGAGACGAGTGAAACTCTGAAAAACTTAGAAAAGGTCAAAAAGATAATTTTTTGAAAATATGATAGCTGTTATTTTCTGCTTTGATATCATTTATAACACAGCCTAGGATTTAATTCAAAATGACTGGTCAGAAGTTATTTTTTGGATTTTTTAGTCAATTATCCAAAATTTTTCCAGCGAATAATCAAAATGGACCAAACATACGTTCGCACGGAATCCTCACAAACCATCTTATGAATGGAAAATGTATATAAGGTTCATGTTATAGTTAAGAGGTCTCCCTTTTTTTTTTTATTTAACCTGATAAGTATAATTTTTTTAAGATTTGGCTCCTATGCAAGGCTGTACAACACGAGGCAGCATCCTCTGTTGCCTAAAAAACGGGAGGCAGCCTCCTCCATGCCTCTAATCTAGTATCCCTGATGTTTGGATTGGTCCCAAAGGGATTGAACCAAGCTTTGAAATGGTTTCACAGATTCCCATTTGCTAATAAATATACATAATAGAATTCAAATAGTACCTCCTTTTTAGCTCTTATATATATCCTTTTATAACAATCATTGTTTAGACTTTTTCCAGATTAGTTCACAAATACTAGATTTTGCATAAAACAATCCATTTAATTATTGATTTTACAAAAAAAAAGAGTCAGTTTTATGTTTTTAGCTCCCCTAGCGATTTACCTCTGAATCTATCTACAAGATGGACAGTACTGCACACTAACGTATAAGCCTTTGTGACATATGGCTCATACATAGCTCTCCATGGTGCCAGGGCCAAGATCACTGTCAAGGCTGTTCCATTTAGATCTTCTGCACAAGCCTTCCCATGTCTCCCAAGAAAGGCCTCTGAATTTGCTGACACAATCATTCCAATTTGCTGTTAAAACCTTAAATTCCATGATGCAGGGCGAGCTAACAGTATTGGGATGCATTCACTAGTTCCATGGCTTTAACATCTATACTGAATTCAGTCCAAGAGAGCCCTCACCTATAAAGAAAACAAATGCTGCCTTCCAAAACAAGAACACATAAAACAGGTAAAATTAGTAATGAGAACCATGAAAAAAAGCTCCAGGCTAAGCAACCTGCCAGGCATCAAGGCGAGGCCAGCACTCGCATTTACCAAAAAACAGTGCTACACACGGGGCTCAATCAAAGCCTCATATGGATGAAAGATCCTCGTACACAGACTTGATACCCGGTCTCTCTGAAACCGGGCGAATACATCTCAAAGCTATCCCTAGCACTTCCTTGATGCCCTTGGCAGCTGCTCGATTCGCCATGTCCGGGGCCATGGCTGGATCGAAGCAATCTGAACCATGGCCTTCTGCCACCCTCAGCCGCACCCAGTCGGTCAGGTCAGCACCTCCCTCCTCCCCTGAGATGACATCCCCAGCACATCTGCCTGTCAGGAGCTCCAGCAGCACCACCCCAAAGGCATAAACATCTGACTTGAAGGATGGAGATGGCTTCTTGGATGCCGCCAGCTCTGGGGCACGGTACCCCAACACACCGGCATCCAGCATCTGCTCGATGGTCCCGGACTGGGTCATCAGGCGGTGGAGACAGTAGTCTGCGACACGAGCATTGAGGTGGAGGCCATCCAGTAGTATGTTGGTGGCTTTGAGGTTGCCATGCGGGATAGCTCGGTCGAAATGGAGATAGTTCAGGCCACGTGCAACATCGACGGCTATTTTAAGCCGCTGAGCCCAGGTTAATGGAGGGCCTTTTCTTCCAGGTCTATCTGAAAGTAATGGATCAAATAACAAGTTCATATTGTGATTTCATAATGGTAAAACAGTAAAGTAGGTTCAGTTTTGCTATTTTAATGAGATTTTTTTTTTCAAGGATTAGATATCACTGAGGCTAAAAGAAAGCTTCTATTGAAGTATGGTAGAACAAAAATAGATATTCAGATAATCAAATGAAAAAAGAATTCTCACCCAAAACCAGAACATACCAAAACATCTGTTACCTGTCTGCAGTATCAGTAATGGTGCATGCAACCACAGTCAGAAAGGTTGCCTTTATTTTTCTCAAACCATTAAGGGAGTTCTACAAACAGAGCTGTTTCAGAAAACTAAATGCACTCCTCAAAAACAAACCAAAATAAAAGAAACGGACAAGAAAAAGGGGAAAAACTGATCTTCTAAAAGAAAACTACTAACAAAAACACATAGCTAGAAACCGCCATTTCATATAATTTATCCTGCTGAGTATTTGCCCTCAATAAAAACTTCAGGCTAAACAAGGTATCAACATTAGCATCTGCTACTGGATGCAAAAATCATCCCAAGTAAAGAAACGGGAAAAGTAATGTGTTACTCAGATGAGTGAGACACGACTACCACAAGTTTTTGGAAAGTGAAAAGAAAGAAACACCCTGTAAAATAAACACCCTTCTTGGTTTGTTAGTTTGTTTATCGAAATTTCTTCTCTGGAGAAAGAAGAATATGTGTATTCCACCTTCATTTTCCCAAGAAAACATTTCCCGGCATGCAAATTTAACCATCATAATTAAATGTTAAACAAGTTATGGGGGAGTTAGTACACCAGGATAGCGAAAGCATACCATAAAGAAAGCTAGCAAGACTTCCAGGTGAAATGTAATCTGATAAGATAAGCTTCTCATGCTGGGTGGGTCCCCAATAGTAACCTCGCAACCCCACAACATTAGGGTGCCTAATATTTGCAAATTTCTTTGCCTCTTTAGCAAATTCTTTCTTTGGCTTTGCCACCCCTTCTCGGAGCCACTTCACCGTCAAGAACACACCATTATCTAGTGTCGCCCTGTACGAAGTCCCATGACTGCTCCTTCCCAATACTTCTGCTGGTGCCCTTGATAATTCCTCTGGTGTTAGTCTGATTGTCTCATCCAAGAAATGTAAATCACCTGTCAACTGATCAGGTGACCTGACATCCAATCTACCGAGATTTCGCTGTGGATATGTTTCCCCTGAATCTGGTGACCATGAGAAGCGGCTGGTCTTGGATGGTGAATAGCCAGACATGGCAGCCGTTTTCTCTTCTGGGCTAATTATCTCAGATGAAGAACCTTTCCTTGGAGCAATAAGATCATCAGCTGAGACCACCAATGCGCCACCAGCTTCCCTGCCTTTGATGCCTGCAGTATTTGGCAAGGTCCACCTCTGAACATTTTTATCTGAAACCTTTTCTGATTGAGATCTCCTTGAACTGCTTTTATGACACAAAAGAACTGCTAAAAGGATTAGAATCACCACAGCAAGAACACAAGCAGCAATAACTGCAACTTTAACTAAAGGTCTGATTGGCTTGTGACCAGGACTTCCAGGTGGAGCACTGCCAGATCCAGGTGGGCCACCAGGAAATTGTAACCTAGAATTTCCTGGATGGAAAGAGGAATCTGGGAACTTCCTCAGGTTTGCTGGGACAATTCCAGATAGATCATTATAAGAAGCATTGAAGTATACAAGGGTGCCAGGCAAAGTTGCTGGCAGGGAGCCCATGAAGTGGTTTCTGGATATGTCAAGGGAAGTGAGGGAAATTAGTTTGGTGACAGCAGGTGGCAAAGGACCAGAGAAATTATTTGCTGAAACATCAAGCACTTGCAGACCGGTCAAGGAGCCAAAATCATCAGGAAAACTGCCATTAAAACGGTTGCCAGAAATATCAAGCACAACAAGGTTGGGCTTCCTGGATGAAGATGATGAGAACATTATGCTACCCACAAGTAAGTTGTTTTGGAGATAAAGCGCTTGCAATGTGGATGACATCAGCAAGTCAGTTAGAATAGGACCACTTAATTGGTTAAAGCTCAGATCAAGTACTGTGAGCTTGGGGTACTGAGCAAGAACTTCTGGGATGGTGTTGATTAGAGCATTATGGGAGACATTGAGGTAATTAAGTTGTAAAAACTGTGAGGCTACCTCTGGAATGGGTCCCATCAACTGATTCTCGCTAAGATCAATATATTCAAGGTTATCCGTCCATTTTGCAATTACAGATAAATTTCCAGTGAACTGATTCTTTGATAGGTCTAAAACTGTGCAGCTTCCTGTCAACAATGGAAGTTCCCCAGAAATAGCATTAGATGAAAGATTAAGGACACTTAAAGTTGTTGAAGTGATCATATTAATATGTCCTGCAAGGTGAACAGAAGAAAATGTCAGTCTGCAGTGAAAACCAAGTGGATTGAATGATGTCACTAGAGATGTCAAATTGTTAACAAAAAACGAGGAAAAAATGACTCAAGTTACTTGAGCTTTGTTTTGAATCGTTTATCTACAACTTTTCCCTTAAGTCACACCCCGCATGCAGTGAGTGGCTTTACAGACAAAAACCAAGTTAAATAATTTTGAATTAAAACATATGCCGATAGTTAATCTTCCCTACTAAACAGTGAAATTTGTACTACTCTATTTTCCCAAAGAACACTTTCTCCAAGGCTGCTAGTATTTGTGTTTGATGTGGACAAGCTTCCACTTGACACAGTAAAAAATATCACTGCTGATGCAGGAACTATAAATAAATCCATTCGCATGCCTAAGTATTTAGAAACCCTTGCCCCATCAACACCATAAGATACCACCTAGGCCCATGAAATATTAAAGAGAATTGTTTTAAACAATGACTGGATCTGAAATTTTTATGAAGCCCAATATTACAATCTTCAGTTAAGGAGTAAGACTGAATTGTCTATATATTTTCATATAGTATAATCACAAATAAAAGATGGAGCAATTTTTTAAAACTGATGTTTGATTCGTCGTCCTCAATTAAGTTGAAGGGTTTGAAAATTTTCCAAGCTTGTAATGCTTTTCTTGACCATAGCCAGTCTGACAGAATGGAGGAGTCTAATATTGGAGGAACCCTAAACATAAAATTCCAATGCATAAGCTGAGGACATAAGCAGCAAATGATTCTCAATTTCATTTCATTATGTGCTCCCTTGAAGGGAAGCCCCCAAGCATCTGTGTATTCCCCACAATGCTTGACATGTATGTATACATAGACAGATTCTTGTAGATAGCCTCATATAACTAAACTTCTTACAATTCCTTCTGCAACTGATAAAATATATCATACTTCAAATTTCTGCATCTGTTTGAGTGTGAAGATATCTTCTTTCTTCTGTTAACCACTTTCTCCAACCTACTACATCTTTAGTTCACATACTCCAAATCATTCAGACTTACAAGGTGATCTCCCTCCCGGCCCCGCAGATTATTTTGCTTTCTCCAAAGAAACTCCATGATTACTTTCATATTTAAAATGGAAAATGAATACGAGGTGAGAGTTTGTGAAGATCAGAAAGGAGTAAATTTAAAATAGTCTCTCACCAAGTGAATATATTCCATTAGCTTACATATTCACATAACAAAACAAACCTTATAGTCAAACACGTACAGAATAGTTACAGTAATACCAAAAGATGCAACTAAAATGAGAAGCCAACTGATCATTCATATGTTGTGTATTAACCAATTTTATCAGATGTCTCCGAAGAGACATATGTTGTATATTAACCAAATTATAATGGTTTCATATGATCAGCAAAAAGTAACTGAACTATAAATGAAAATAATTCATAAGTACTTTCCAACCTAAAATTCTAATTTAAACTAATTTGTGCCCACTGTAAATTATGTCTATGTTTGAATATACTAGAAAAGGAAATTTTAAGAAATTAATATGAAGAGAAAAATAACTCCTAAAGTTGAGGACAGACCCCAGAAATGACCTACATATATCATATTGTAGATTACATTATGCTCAAGTATAATGTTTAAGTCCTTGTACAAAAAAGCGTATTCAATCTTACTGATTGAGCAATCATAGGCAAGATATATAATTGTAATTAACATTTTAAGTTTCAATGGTTAAATCCACATACCTGAGAGATTGTTTGCACTTAAATCCAGTTCACTTAAAACCAGAGAATCCCCCTTCAGAAGCGCACTTGGTAAGAACCCAGAAAAGCCATTGTTCCCTAGCCTTAGAACCTCGAGATCATAGACATAATTAAAGCCTGGCAGGTCTCCTGATAATTGATTATAACTTAAGTCCAACACCTTCAAATTCCCAAAAGTAGACAATTCGACTCCTTCAATCAGCGAACCGGTCAGTCGGTTATTGCTCACATTCAAATACTTAACCGTCTCCGAAATATCTGACAAAAATTTTAGTTCGTTTGGGTTTGAACTGGCGAGCAAATTCCCACTAAAATCAACATGAACAACGCTCGAGTCCATGAGAAAATTCCAATCAATGCCACCATCCAATTGGTTCCAGCTCAGATCTAATGCCTCCAGACTGCTCATCCCTTCCCACCCAGTCGGTATCTTCTTTGTGAAAGCATTGTATGAGAGGTTCAACGAAACCAAGCTCCTAAGACTCTTCAATGACAAAGGCAAGGGACCAGAGAGAGAGTTGTGGCTCAAATCCAGGGATTCAATCAAGGCAAGCCCCCCAATAGAGTCAGGCAAAGGCCCAGAGAAGTTGTTCCCGGCCAACGACAGGTTCTGCAAGCTCCGAAGCACCCCAATATCCTGAGGCAGCACCCCAGAGAATGCATTGTTGGAGATATCCAAATACTTCAAACTCTTGAGCGCGGCCACATTGCCAGGAAACCTCCCAGAGAGGTTATTATTGGCCATCGAGAGCTTAAGGAGCATTGTAAGTTTGGCGAACACAGCAAGATCAGCACTGCCAGAGAGGCCGTGGTTGTCGAGAACAACACCTGCCACATTTCCATCGTTGCACACAATGCCATTCCAGGATGAAGGGCAGCCGTTGAAGTGAATAGACTCCTCATTCCACGACTCCAAGATGTAGCCAGTGGGGTCATGGGTTATCCCCTTCTTGAACTCGAGGAGGGCTATGATATCTTGCGAGGGGAGCTGCGCCAAGGAAGGGACTACAATAAGAAATACCACCAACAGTCTTCTAAAGAGCCCCATCATTCCCTCTCTAACTCTCTTCAAACCCCAAAAAATGCTGCTAATCAACCAACAGCTGAAGCATGTCAAGCTAAGACAGGGGGGTGGGAAGAACCAGCGAAGAGTATTAAACCGAAGCTCTCATTGGACAAGACCAACCCTAAAAATGGTGCCTTTTCAATGAAATCTAACGCCGCGCATTTGCTACACAATGAAATCACTGGCATTCTTCTATTTACACGAATAGAAATCCTCTGCCAGCAGAAGGAAAAATAAAAAAAATCCTCTTTTTAACCAGCAATGGGGAGTTTTAACAGCGATTAGAGCAAAAAACGTCAGCTTTTCCCGAGATTCGAGCTTTAAACAGCTAAAACCGGCGAATTTTAGAAGGGATTAGAGATATACCGACAAGAAAAGGAGGGACCTTTTTTTTTCTCCGAGATAAGAAGATGGGGTTCGCGCATTAAGAGGGTAACAACTCCGCCGCCGCGAGGGACCAAATCTAGAAAAGCTTCCGGCTTTCAATGAACGGCGCGGGCCCGCGAACACCCGCCATTGAATCCCAACCCGCCCGATACATTCGAGAGAGAAGAAAAAGAATCTTCCAATAATCCCAGTAGGAAAGAACAAAGAAACAAGAACCCTAATTCACAAGGAAACCCTAACCCTAGAACTCCTCCCTTCCAAGAGACAGAGGGAGCATCGGAAAATGGGCTGCTGGTGTTTCCGTTCGCTGCTTTTTTGTTTATACTGGAGGCTTTCCCCGCCAAAAGGCCATGAGTGCCTCGTGGACCCCAAATGCTTCTAAAATCCAGCTAATTAATTAATATCGGGGGCTTTTAACTCCACACCGTTTTTTCTTAATATATTACCCACTTTTTCTTTCTCTTTTCCCCACTGTTAGAGAGAGAAAAGGAGTGGGTCTTTTTAAAATGGAGTAATATAATATATCAGTCTCTGGAATTAGGGTTTCTCCTGCGGCAGTGGAGACTGGCCCACCTAAGATTCTGAGTCATTTTTGCACCAGCTGAAGAAAGTTTTTTTTTTTTTTTTGGATAGATAATGAGTTTTGTGAATATTGCTATTATTTTTTATTATTGGTTGTCATCTGCAACTTTGTTTTTTTTATTTCTAAATTATTTTGATCTAGGGAAATCTATGTAAACTAATGTTCATTATAAGTATTATGACCATCACTAACAATCATGGAAAGGGGCTGTTTTTTTATTTGTAGTGTTATGGAAACTTCAGATTGCAGAAACCAGATGGAAGGAGTATTAAAAGGGTCAATTAGGAATTGAATTCGATATCTAATTAGGTCTGGAACTAGACTTCCATTACCAGTCATCCAATCACTCAAGTTAATGACTGCTGCACAAACCAACTTTGTTGTATAACTAAAATGTTAGATACAGCACATAAGAGTTATGAAAACGGAATAAAGATCTAAATTTTAGGTTCACATGCAAAAAAAAAAAAAATCTAAGATGCCAATTGGCACTACTTTTAGTTTTTGAGTTTTAGAAATAAAAAAAATACTTTATTCACTTTTTTAATTTAAAAATATAAATATGTATTTTCAAAAAAAAAAATATCGATGGTGAAAGGCATAGTGGTAGTTGCAGTGGAGGTTGCAGAGATCGTGAAGGTGTTGGTAGTAGATATTATAGTGGTATAGAAAAGATAATGAAGATAACGAATGCGAAGTTGTGGATATATGGTAATAATGGTGGAGGTGGTAGCAATAGTGGTGGTGGTAATGACACCAACAATATGGTAGAGATGATAACAATGACGGTGGTGGTGTGGTGGAGACGGTAATGGTGGTGTTAGTGGTAGGTGATGTGATAAATATGATGACGATGGTAGCAGCGAGGGCAGTAACAGGGGTAGTGACAGCGACAATGATAACAATAGCAGTAGTGATGGCCAAGGTGGTAGCAATATTAATGGAAGAGTATTGATGGTGGTGGCAAAAAATCATGAGTTTCTTTTTTTTTAAAAGATAAAAAGTAATTTTTTTATTTTTATTTTCTTCTAGCAATAATAAAAATAATTTTAAAAAATAAAAATAATAGCACCAAACATATTTTGTGTCTATTTCTGTAATTTTTATTTTTAAGAGTTAAGATAACATATCATAAATTGGAGTTGACATCGGTGAATAAATAAAATAAATAAATAAATAAAACAATGAATGAATGAGTAATAAACCACATGCTTGTTAACCTAGAGAACATATAGGGTAGAACTTCACATCAATCAATTTAGAGATGTCTGTAGTGAAGATAGCCATACCTTGAAGAAATTTAAACCATGCTACAAAGTTTAGAATAAAGAAAGCATATTGATGACCCAAGGATTGATTTAAAGATTGATTTTGATGATCACAAAACCTTGAAGTATAATTACTAATGTTTGTGTTGCAAGAAGAAAGATATTTATTTTGCTAGAAACATAACAAGTTGGAAGAACACAAGAAGGCCTCCAAAGCTCTCAAGAAAAGTTAGAAGAAAGCTACAATTTATTGGCCCAAGCCTCAAGTTCAAAGGATTCAATTTAGAAGAGCAAGTTTTAAGAAAAATTCAAAGGAAAGGCACTCGAGTCGACTCCTACAGTTCCGAGTCGACTCCAAGGAGCAACAGACAGCCGGACAGAAAGATTCATCTCAGAATCTGTCAACGAGTCGACTCCTGAAGAGCGCGAGTCGACTCCGATGTTCACCGAGTCGACTCCAGGGTAGTATGAGTCGACTCCTAGGAGTCACAGGCAGAAAAGTCAGAGAGCAGTTTTTGGGTCTGAGATTCGAGTCGACTCCAGTGGAACGCGAGTCGACTCCGATGGTTGGCAAGTCGACTCCAAAGAAAGTGAGAGTCGACTCTCAGAGGAACACAAGGAAAAAGACAGAAGACCAATTTACTGACTCTGAGATTCGAGTCGACTCCCGCAATACGCGAGTCGACTCCTAGACACCGCAACCCAAAGACAGAAGACGGTATTTTCGTCTCTGAGAGGCGAGTCGACTCCAAGACAGTTCGAGTCGACTCCAAGGCAGCGCGACCCCAAAATACAGAGGATCAGTTTTCGGGCTCTGAGAGCCGAGTCGACTCCAAGAGAATCCGAGTCGACTCGAGGAAGAAAATCAGAAAGTATGTCCTCTGAATTCATGGGATGAGCCAACTCCGAAAATGCCAAGTCAGCTCCAGATGTTGGCGAGTCGACTCCGGGTTAAGTCGAGTCGACTCCCAGTCAAGGCAAGCACATTAATTCAAATTTGGAACAGTGGCCGAGTCGTCTCCAGTAAAGCACGAGTCGACTCCTGCAACAGTCGAGTCGACTCCTGATCGCGCGAGTCGACTCCGATCCCAACGGTAATATTGTCAGGAAGTGCAGACTGTGTCCAACGGCTCTATTTTTGTCTCTAACGGCTATATTCTTGTTTCCACGCCATCAAAAGCTATAAAAACAAGAGGAGAGCTAGGGGAGAACTTATGGAAGTGGGAGAAAATATCTAGGAAAGAGATTACAAGGAAAATCTCCCATAAGCACAAAAGGGCCATTCAAAGCAAAATAGAGAGAAGAAGAGCATCCAAGTGAATCACAAAGCTTCCTCTCCATCCGTGTGCTGCCTCGGTGATCCTCTACTTCGTGCCAAATCAGAAGAGGGTCAAGTAAAGAAGAAGCCGAGCTCCTTCATCTTCAAAACTCGGTTGAGGGCTTCTCTTTACACTATTTTGTTTATATTGTTATATTTGCTTGTTTAAGAAGCTTTGATTTGTTCTAAACTTTGTTTTTAATATCTTGTAACTTGATTCAATCAAGGGATTGAATCAAGGGGTTAAGGTTTGTTGGTGAGCCAAAGGAAAAACCAACGGTGAGAGGTTTGTTGGTGAGCCTAGGTTGAAACCAACGGTGTAAGGGTTTGATTGTGATCCCGGAAAAACAATCGGGGTGGTTCTAGTCGGTGAGCCTGGGAAAACCGACCGAGTTCGTTGTGCGCTCGTAAAACAACAAGTTGGGTTGTGAGCTTGTAAAACAACCGGCTGTAATCTGTAGGATTATAGTGAAATTCCCAAGAGGTCTTGGGGAGTGGATGTAGGTGCTGGGGTGCACCGAACCACTATATGTTTGTTGTGTTTGTAATGCCTCCTGTCATTGTCTAACTAACACACTTACTTACTTAGATAGATTGCTTGTTTAACTGTTATCCGCGCATCCTTTAGTTGCAAGCATATTCAATCAAGTCACATTCTATACATCAAACTGTTGCTAAGTTTGACTTTCACTATGCATCCATACAACTTAGCATAATTAATCAAAAACTTTCAGAAGTAGGTTAAAAGTTTTAAAAGACCCAATTCACCCCCCCTCTTGGGTTGTATCTACCGGGCAACAAGTGGTATCAGAGCAGGTGCTCAAATATTATTTGTAGTCTTAACCGACTAGAGCCAAAGATCATGACAACCCCACATAACGTATTACTTGCTGAGGGACTTTCCACAAACAGACCTCCACTGTTTGATGGATCTAACTATATTCAATGGAAAGCTAGAATGAAAATCTTTACTCAATCACAAAACTATGAGTTATGGAATGTCATAACAAATGGCCTACACACACCTACGAAATTAATTGAAAGTATGTTCGATAAAAATTTGGCTGAACTAAATGCTAAGGCTATGAACCTTCTCTACTGTGCATTTAATAAAAATATTTTCAACCAAATTTGTATATGTTCATCTGCCAAACAAATATGGGATACTCTTGAAGCAACTTATGATATTTTCGAAGAACTCCATGTTAGTTTACTTGAGGATAATTGCAAGACTAACATTGAGCATGCAGGAAACACTCTAAATCAGGAAGAAAGATTCAAAAGCTTCCTAAAGACAAAGAAGAAGAGGAAGGTAGAAGAAAGGAAGAAAGAGATAAAAAGAAAGAAAGCCTTGACCAAGAAAGAGTCAAGCAAGAAATTAAAAGTTAGGAGCAACAATGATGATATTAGCTCCAAGGAACTACAAGAGGTAACTAACTCGTGCTTTATGGCACAAGAAGACAAGGTAAAATCTGAATCTACTCTTACCTCAAATGATTTTCAAGAAGAATTCTCTTATGATGAATTATTAAATGCTTTTCATGATTTGTATGGTGAATGTAGAAAATTAGCGGTGAAGAATAAAAATCTTAAGAAACTAAATCTGAAAATTTCAAAAGAAAGAAATTCTAATAATGAAATACAAGATGAACTAAATTTTGAAAATGAAATTTTAAGGTTAAATTCAGAACAATTAATTCAGAAAAATCAGAATTTAATTAAAGAAAATCAAAACTTAAGTAAAGAAATTAACCAATTGAAGTCTTTTATTAACAAATTTACTGTAAGTTCAGAAAGATTAAAAATGATGTTTGAAAGCCAACATGCTGATTTTGATAAATCAAAATTTGGCTTAACTCCTTCACTTAGCAATGAATCCCTAAAGAAAAAGGTTATCAATTCACCAAGCAAACCATTAAATAAGATAACTTATTTCAAACATGAAAAGAATGGGCATAACAACTTTACCTATCGTTCTAACATAATTAAATCAAGTAGTAAAGTTATTATAATTAAACAAATTTGGATTCCAAAAGGAACTATATGTCCTAACTCTCAAGGACCCAAGCAAGCTTGGGTACCCAAAATGAAAATATGAGGATGTAGATGAAGGTGTGCCAAGATACCCATGAAATAAATGGAACTTTCATACAAATGAGTGCTCTAGACACACATTAAAGAGTGAAACTTAAAATACACTTATGAAAAGTAATTAAAAAATAATAATAATGAAATCAGTAACCCATGCATCTCATCATTACTTTTGCTTTAGTATTTGATTAAAATATGAATTGCAAGTATTGATCAATTTTGTGATATAGAAAATACTTTTGAAAATAGTATCAAATCACTTCATTTTATAGTATGATTTACTCACTATTGGATAAGTTGCTAAGAATAACTCTATGAATTCTCTATATGCTTGATTGAGAGTTTTTATCCATGGCATTATTGTTTATCGATCATAGATATGAAAATGTGCACTTGGTATGCCTTTGAATATATGCACTATGAATACCAAGATTAAAGAAACCATCTTTGGGATATAAAATCAACTCATGCTAGTATGTACTTAATCTCAAAAGACCTTGCCATTGGCTTACTTAGAGTATCTTCTGAAAGGTCAAAAGTTACTATGCATGTTAACTAAGGAAACAAACAAAAATCAATTTTTAAATCTAAAGTTGTTGTTTCCAACACTAAGTTTTCAAAAGCTTACATTGGTTTTGTTCTTGGCACTTAAATTGAAATATTTTCTGCATTGGCACAAACTCACAAAAAGGGATCAAATGAAAAAGGTTTGCAAACTATGAAAGTAAAGATCATGGCATAGTGTTGAAAACCAATTCTGTATTAAGTTGTGCACAGAAAATAATATTGAATTCAATTGTTTCTGCACCAAGAACACTATAAGTAAAATAGGATTAATAGAATCCTTGAAGAAATGAAGAAGGCAATGTTGTATGATAGTCATCCACTTAAATGATTTTTTGTTAAAAGCTATCATCATTGCTTGTCATATATATGGTTTCTATTAGGTCTATTATTGATGAAAACTCCATTTGATCTTCTGAAAAATAGAAAATGATCTATTGCATATCTTTCATATTTTTCAGTAGCTTATGATATGCTTGATATGGTCTTTTGAAAATAATGCCAAATCTGATAAAGATATTTCTATCCTTGGATATCATTCATCAAGCAATGCGTATAGAATATTCAATGAAAAGATTCTAGTTGAAGAAATATCAATTCAGTTTATTCTTTATGAGACTAATGATTTATTATCAAAATACTAAAATCAAATTATATATGTATATGGTTAATCTTTTACATATAACAATCTGAAAACTTGTTAATAATTAGAACCAAATTGAGTTTTTCAGAAATGCACTTAATGAAGAAAAATTGATAACTACTAAAAGACTAAATCAAGAAAAGATGAAATAAATCTTGATGAAATTCTTGCATGATTAGAAGTAAAGATCACCATTATCATTTGCTTGCTTTATGAGCTTTATATTCTGTTAAATGAATGTGTAGAATACACTCCTGTGTGGTTATTTCATTAAAAAAAAAGGGATCTATGTAAAATAACCACCTTATTTGAAAACACTCATTACAAATATGATAAAGCAATTTGTGATTTAGAACAAGCATCAAAAGCATGATAGAATAATTATTTTATCATATACCTAATAGACCAGATTGTGTGATCATTATGTGACCTTGTGCAAGACTTCAATCTAACTCTAATGAATCATAATTTATTGATAACAAATGAATCATAATCTGGATTTTGATAGAAACAATTGTTTAAGGCAATTTGATCAAAAATTAGCTAGCATGTCTTATTGATAATTATCTTAAGCAAATAGAATCTAAGCTAAATTGATTCTGAAAATAAAAAATTGATTTGACCTTGATAAATCTTTCTATTGCCTCACATGCTTGTCCTTGAACCATCTTGGTTAATGAAACTATCTCTTTAGTTCAAGTGATATGTGCTTGCTTATATTTAGGCAATCTCTTGAATAAAGTGACTCAACATGCAACTATTGTCATATCTTATATTGAGTCATCTAGTTAAAAAAAAAAATATGTTGGATGAATGTTTTGTATCTTGAAGAAACTAATGACTTTCTTTCAAGAAAGAAAAGGAGTTTGTTAATAATGCAGGATCCTTGAGCAAGAAAATGAGAGATCTCAACTTGAAGGATATCTCCATGTAAGATACAATAAACATTCACATGCAAACAAGAGAGAGGACCTTCTTCAGCCAAAAGTTCATACATAAGAAATCTAGTAGGTATTTGACTGAAGAATGCAGAATGAATTGGTAATTCTAGATACTTCTCTCATAAATTAATTGAGCAAAGTCAATAACTTAAATCTTATTATGGCATGATTAAAGTCTTTAATTATAAATTTTTGATATCATGTCTATATATATATATATTGATTGACTTATACTTTTAGAAATTGTTTCATGGTTTGCCCAAACTAAAATATATCTTTGCCTATGTCATAACCATGAAATACACAAGTTTATGCTTAAAATTTTGATTTAAAATAACTTGTGAGAAATTATGAATCCTTGAGCACAATGAAAATGTTGTTTGCATGATATACATCTATATGATACATAAGATTATTTCTTTATTCTACTCTTTCATGTAAATTACTTGAGAATAACAAAAAGAGAGAGAGATAAAGAAAAGAAAATGGATATTATTCAAGAGATGTAAAATCTAAGCAAAGGCAAATACTTCAATCTTAAGGAAAAGCAAAACAAGCATAATATATTCGGCACATTTGGAAGGGATAAAATCCATAATTAATTACACTTAAACAAGGAGAGTTTGAAGTGTACATTTTAACCTTTCTATATTGCTCATCATAGGGATGGTGCCAATGGGGAGGCTAGTGGTAGTACCCGGCACTATTTGACCCAACTATTCGGCGTAGGGTATATTAGGGACGGCACAAGAGGGAGGCTAGTGGTAGTACCTCGTGCCCCTTCCAACTCCACCGGATAGGGAGCAAATAGAGTATAAAGCATAAGAAAGTAAAAACGAAAAACAATAACAAAATGTTCGTTAATTGATTAAGAAAAGAAATTCAAAAAAATGAATGACAAAGTAAATGAAAGTATATAAGAAGAATCAAGTCAAGTTTTAGTCACTTGGAAACACACCTTAAGGATGAAATCAGTGCAAAAGTATGTTTAAATAGGGGGAGTTTATTTGAAAAGAATTGATCATTGACATGCTTGTTATTTTAATGCATGACTTAACACATAATATATTTTGCATGTGGCATGATGTCTGAAATTATGGGTTCTCAATATTTTGTAATGCTCCATGCTTGGACAATTTGATTGAATGTTTGGAATACTGCATAAAATTATTTTTGGGTATTATTGAAAAGAAATTTCAGATTTGTCGTTCACAATCATCTTTAAAAACTGAAAGTTGAATAAATTTGTAAAAAGGAGAAGAAAAAGATATCTCTATTTAGGCAAAATGAATTGATCTTGATCTGTCTTTCTACTTGCCTAACTTTGATACATAATATCCTAATACTTGTTAAAATATCCTGCATTTTGTATCAAAACTCAATATTAAATATAAAGATTCTGAAAGTGCTCTAATGTTATTGAAATATGTGTTTTTCAATCATAATGATTTAAGATGAGCTACAATGTAGAAGATACATATCTCAAATTATGACTTTGAAAGACTCTATTGAAAATCTTTATGAAATTCAGAATCTGATTTTGTATAAAAGCTTAAACTCAATATGATCTCTAAATAAAATCTTAATGTAAAAAAAACAAAATTAATTTTGATGCCTTGGTTGATTGCTCCGATACGCATCCGAAAGATATCATTTCTTATCTTTAAAGTATACTAATATTGGTCCAAATGATGTGTCTTTCGATGATCTTGATTGAAAACAAAAATTTCTAAATATATGATTTTATTTTGATATTAAAAAGATTTATTGTGTTTCATGTATACATTGCTGAAAAACTATGATTAAGAAATAGAATTCTATAAATATATATACCTCAATGATCATCTATATGTTTTTCTCTCCCACATTCTTAAAGACTTCCATCAGAATATATATAGAGTGAATGATTTTAAAGCTAGAAATATTTCAGCTCACTCAAATGATTCTAAAAGAAAGAAAATGTGAATGCTTTTGAAAGAAACTGAGCTTCAAATGAATCATTTTCTGATTAATATTTCTACACATTTTCTCTAAGATTAAGAGAAAGCATAACTTGTTCTTAAAAAGGATTAGAAAGAGTAATTGCTACAAATTTTGAATAATACTAGATTACTCTACATTCTCGATATCATAGAATTTCAGTGTTATTCACGTTTATCACTAAAATCTGAAATTCAACAATTAAAAATGATTAAAGAAGAATGCGTCTTTTGAGGGGGAGCTTTAGATATTCAGTATATTATCCTAAAGTTGCTTCAATTTGAAGCATACCTTGATGGATTGATTTTGATGAACCTCCTTATAATGCAATACCTGCTTTAATTATAAGTTTATGCCTTGAGAAGAGTTCTTTAAAGGTTGTCTTATCTCATACCTTGAGTCTTATGAAAATAAGCTGAAACTTATGGAAAACATATTTTTGAGATTGACAATTTTATTGAACATTATCTTCAAACTCTAAACTGTTAAATGGAATAATTAATTGAGGGGGAGAAAGAAAATTTCAGAAGGAGAGGTATTATGGAACTTAATCGCAAAAATCTTTATGATACACCTTGAGGATTGTTATTTGGTTAGTATATCTTATGCATCAATCATGAACCAAATTGCAATTCAAATAGTTGATCTTAAGAGCCTCTAATTTAATGAAAAAGGGGGAGAATAACGTGTTGAATTTTCTTGAGTATCTCTCAGAAAATCTATTTTGGAATTCACTAATGAGATCTAATTGGCTTGCTCTTTAGAACTTCAATTTTGTGCCAATTCATATTTTTTATGTATCAAATTGTGCTTATTTTTTTTGGGAATAAAAGAAAATCTTTAAAAGAACTCTAAATGATCTTTCAAAGCTTTGCATTTTATGTATGCTCTAAGATATATCATAAATTTCATGAATTCATGTTTTGGTATTTATGCCATATTATTTTTACATCATAAAAGAACTTTGCAATCATACTTAATAAGTTTTGATCTTTTACTCTGAAAATCAATTAAATTGCTCTCATGTTGATAAAATACTTAATAGATTGGGCAAAAGGTCTTAAATGAACAAGCTTTCATACTTATTAAAGAGAGGTTAGATTTCCACTCATGTGTTTCCTTGAATATCATTTGTGGTACTTCTTGTATTAACCTAAGGAAGATTCCACCTATACTTGATTAGAAAACTATCTGTGGTATCAAATTAGAAAACTTCTTGAAATCACATTCGATGTGTTCTGCTCTGAAATTATCTTAATTGGATCTGATCTATGCTCATTAATCTGATTCTAATATTATTGCCTTGAGTTTTATGATTCATATCCTTGCAATAATTTGACATGCAAATCAGAGTACAATAAGGAAAAGAAATATTTGAGTATTCTTATCTTTGTGCTTAATGTTTCACTCTCTTTTTGATGTTGTCAAAAAGGGGAAGAAATATCTAAGTATATGCTCATAATGCTTTGTGTTTTGCATTGAACACCAACTCAGCTTAAATTGAAATATGTTGATTGTGCTGATTAAATCTAAAGCATTATCATGAAGTATGTTTTTAAATATATATGTTTTCTACTTCATGCAACTTAGCTATGTATTACTTCTAGAACACAATATATTTTATATTGCATATACTCCAAGTTTTGTCATCATCAAAAAGGAGGAGACTGATGACCCAAGGATTGATTTAAAGATTGATTTTGATGATCACAAAACCTTGAAGTATAATTACTAATGTTTGTGTTGCAAGAAGAAAGATATTTATTTTGCTAGAAACATAACAAGTTGGAAGAACACAAGAAGGCCTCCAAAGCTCTCAAGAAAAGTTGGAAGAAAGCTACAATTTATTGGCCCAAGTCTCAAGTTCAAAGGATTCAATTTAGAAGAGCAAGTATTAAGAAAAATTCAAAGGAAAGGCACTCGAGTCGACTCCTACAGTTCCGAGTCGACTCCAAGGAGCAACAGACAGCCGGACAGAAAGATTCATCTCAGAATCTGTCAACGAGTCGACTCCTGAAGAGCGCGAGTCGACTCCGATGTTCACCGAGTCGACTCCAGGGTAGTATGAGTCGACTCCTAGGAGTCACAGGCAGAAAAGTCAGAGAGCAGTTTTTGGGTCTGAGATTCGAGTCGACTCCAGTGGAACGCGAGTCGACTCCGATGGTTGGCAAGTCGACTCCAAAGAAAGTGAGAGTCGACTCTTAGAGGAACACAAGGAAAAAGACAGAAGACCAATTTACTGACTCTGAGATTCGAGTCGACTCCCGCAATACGCGAGTCGACTCCTAGACACCGCAACCCAAAGACAGAAGACGGTATTTTCGTCTCTGAGAGGCGAGTCGACTCCAAGACAGTTCGAGTCGACTCCAAGGCAGCGCGACCCCAAAATACAGAGGATCAGTTTTCGGGCTCTGAGAGCCGAGTCGACTCCAAGAGAATCCGAGTCGACTCGAGGAAGAAAATCAGAAAGTATGTCCTCTGAATTCATGGGATGAGCCGACTCCGAAAATGCCAAGTCAGCTCCAGATGTTGGCGAGTCGACTCCGGGTTAAGTCGAGTCGACTCCCAGTCAAGGCAAGCACATTAATTCAAATTTGGAACAGTGGCCGAGTCGTCTCCAGTAAAGCACGAGTCGACTCCTGCAACAGTCGAGTCGACTCCTGATCGCGCGAGTCGACTCCGATCCCAACGGTAATATTGTCAGGAAGTGCAGACTGTGTCCAACGGCTCTATTTTTGTCTCTAACGGCTATATTCTTGTTTCCACGCCATCAAAAGCTATAAAAACAAGAGGAGAGCTAGGGGAGAACTTATGGAAGTGGGAGAAAACATCTAGGAAAGAGATTACAAGGGAAATCTCCCATAAGCACAAAAGGGCCATTCAAAGCAAAATAGAGAGAAGAAGAGCATCCAAGTGAATCACAAAGCTTCCTCTCCATCCGTGTGCTGCCTCGGTGATCCTCTACTTCGTGCCAAATCAGAAGAGGGTCAAGTAAAGAAGAAGCCGAGCTCCTTCATCTTCAAAACTCGGTTGAGGGCTTCTCTTTACACTATTTTGTTTATATTGTTATATTTGCTTGTTTAAGAAGCTTTGATTTGTTCTAAACTTTGTTTTTAATATCTTGTAACTTGATTCAATCAAGGGATTGAATCAAGGGGTTAAGGTTTGTTGGTGAGCCAAAGGAAAAACCAACGGTGAGAGGTTTGTTGGTGAGCCTAGGTTGAAACCAACGGTGTAAGGGTTTGATTGTGATCCCGGAAAAACAATCGGGGTGGCTCTAGTCGGTGAGCCTGGGAAAACCGACCGAGTTCGTTGTGCGCTCGTAAAACAACAAGTTGGGTTGTGAGCTTGTAAAACAACCGGCTGTAATCTGTAGGATTATAGTGAAATTCCCAAGAGGTCTTGGGGAGTGGATGTAGGTGCTGGGGTGCACCGAACCACTATATGTTTGTTGTGTTTGTAATGCCTCCTGTCATTGTCTAACTAACACACTTACTTACTTAGATAGATTGCTTGTTTAACTGTTATCCGCGCATCCTTTAGTTGCAAGCATATTCAATCAAGTCACATTCTATACATCAAACTGTTGCTAAGTTTGACTTTCACTATGCATCCATACAACTTAGCATAATTAATCAAAAACTTTCAGAAGTAGGATAAAAGTTTTAAAAGACCCAATTCACCCCCCCTCTTGGGTTGTATCTACTGGGCAACACATATGAAAAAAGTAGTGATACAAAAAAAGGGCAAAATAATTCATAGACTTGGACAAAAACATAAACGTAGAGTAACATGTATATATAGGTTTGTTTGAATATATTTGTGGGATTAAGTTGAAAATCCCAGCTTTTAGATTGCAGGAAGAAAAAAAAGATCCATGAAAGATCTTCCATAGGATTTGCAAAGTATTTTAGTTAATAGAGCTATGCTTAAATGGATGGCCCAATTTACAAATCCGGCAGTATTTTTTGTCTAGTTCTATAGAAACATCCAAACAACAATATTTTGGCTCTTAGATTATTTTAGCTCTAGCTGCGCGCTATCTGGCTTAAAGCCATCTCCTCTTATTATGAAATCGGGCCATACCTCCACCATATAGGCACCTCTATATAGGGACTATAAATAGCCCCATCAGGTAACGCCTAAAGGACTTTTTTTGGGTTAGCTAAGCTTCACTATAACTTGAGCATCGGAGGATCCTCACTGGAACTACCGGTGAGGTTTTGTGCAGGTACACCGTTGCACAAGAGGTAGCTCACCTTCTTTCTCAACCTTTCGGCAGCTCTATCGGCTCCTCCGGCGTGGTCACCTTCTAGCCAGATTTGAACCACAACAACATCCATCAAAACGACGCTATAAGACTAACCAAATCACTGTACACCCCATGACAGTGAGACAAAACTTGTCATATATTTTTTGTACGTTATTTAGATTAGATACTATTGCAGGATTCCATTACTCGTGTTCCAATCAAGACATGGGTTGACCCCACCTCACAAAGAGACCGCAATCATATATGATCTTTTTTAACATTGATTGTGGAAATTACTTTGTTAAAGCCCCCGAACCATCAGGTAAAATAATGAATCATTTTTTTTGCCACTGAGGTGGTAGTTTAGTGGAACTGGGCATTTACTTTCACCCATATGGTTCGAGTTCGAAACGCGCGGACGTCGATTAAATATGAAGATCGCATACTCCCTGCTCGGACACGTGGGGTGAGAGGGGTTATTGGTCCGCTAATAGCCTCGGTGGTGCCAGATGTGACGTACTCATACAGAGGAGTCGTGCCGGAGCCTAGAAAGATAACCGAGCCGAGTCTACGGGTAGAGAGGGTATGAGTAAAAATGACCGGCGTGTATAACACACGGTTAGTTCTGCTTGCATCGAACATTTTTCTGATAGGGTGGAGGCTCAGTGAGGACTGCTATGTGGAGGTGGGCTTGTAAAAGAAAAAAAAAGAATCATTTCATTCGAACGTATGTTGTATCCGCGTCATAAACTTTTTTTCTTTTTTCGTGGCAGTGAGCGCCTTGGACTTTCGTGAGCCATGCTCTTGGGGAAGGCGTGGGCATCCCCTTAAAAGTAGTAAAAGTTGGTGGCAGAACGTGATCCACGGGCAAAAGCCAAATTTATGTAATAGTCTCCTTGTTTGTTATTTGGCCTAGGTTGGGGGATCTTAGATTATTATTTTATCTTGATTATTTAATTAATGGCTTTCTGTATATATAGAAGAAAATAAACTGAGTTATGGTGTTATCCGGTTGGAGGCATCGCTGTTGAAGGTGCTTTCTTTAGAGTAGGATTCGCCTTGCTTAATACAAATAGTTGATGGTGCAAGATACAACGAACTGTTTTATGTTCTTCTTGAAGTATATTTCTAATGAAGAAGAATTAAGGTCGAACTTGAACAAGCCAAATTCAGATGCATTGAAAATCACCAAAATATATTAAAGAAATCTCTCTCTCTCAAGCTTCTTTTATGTGGGCACAATACCCTTCTCAAATACTTAATGGGTTTACTCAAGTTCACTCACTTGGTGCTTCATTAGATCTTATAATTCTCTTGTTTAATTTTGTGTTGCTAAGATATGGATGGAAACTATGATCCTCTTTGTTATTTATAAATGTAAAAGGATGAGTATGATTAAATCAAATCTAGATGCATTGAAAATCATCAAAATATAATGAAGAAATCTCTCTCTCAATCCTCTTTTATGTGGGCACAATATCCTTCATAAATACTTAATGGGTGCACTTAAGTTTACTCACTTAGTGTTTCATTAGTTCTTACAATTCTCTTCTTTAATTTGGTGTTGCTAAGATATGGAATCTCTTCCTTATTTATAGATGTGAAAGGATGAGTATGATTAGATGTGTAGATATCTTTTCGTTAGATGCATCCCTTCACATGATCCATCCATTCATGCAGAATCGTGTCCCTTGGAATCACCATTAGGTTCGATGCATCCTTTCACTTGCACGAGTCTCCCAAGGTATCTGCTTGCAAAATATCCATTGGGGATGTTTTATGAGAAGACAAAGTATCGTTTCTTTATAAGATACAACATGCCAAATAATTTATCTACTTAGAAAATCAAGTTATTTAGGAATCTAAGATAATGATTTATATTTAAGCAACTTTATGTTTAGATAAATATTCAATATGGTATTCTAAAATCTCAAAATTTTGAATTACAAATTATTAATAAACCGAGAGTCTATGGATGAGAATGGGTGGTAGGCCAGCTCAAAAGTTTCACCTTTTAAGCTTTGGCTCACTAAAATTTCAGCAGGGACAGTACACTCGTGCTGTTGTTTGGTCCTTTTGGGCTGGACTAAATAAAGCATGAATTTAACCAAGACTTGAGACCAGGACTCACTTGTCCAATATCAGACTCCACATGCTTCCACAGTATGGGTCTCAACTATCAACCCCACGAGTTAAATTGAAACAGTCCGAGCAAATGTAATAATGATGGACCAAATAATTTGCAGCAGGGTAGATATTTGTTTTGTTTTTTGTTTTTTTTTGGTGCAATAGACTTTGTTTTGATTTAATCAGCTGACTCGATAGAAACTTGCTTGGATCCATATACAGTATGAAATTTGCCTTGGAGTCCCGCCTAAAACCTGGACGAACTTTCCAAATGGTTCAGTCATGCTAGAAATTGAGTTAATCAAATATTTTCTTTCTTTCTTTCTTCCAGGAGCCCAGCCAAATATCAGGGTAATAACTAGATAGAACCTAGGAAACTTATAGTTTGGAGTTCAAATTTGAAAAATATTAATTTTTCTACGAAACTTGAAAGCAAGGTTCTTATGTTGTCTACCTTTTAAGAAAATCAATGTATATAATTATGGTACAAGGCATCTGTTTATACTAGCAAGGCATGTCTCTCCAAATCTAGGTTGGATTTTTTTTTCAAAAATAGTAAAAAAATATTTTTTTGAAAATTAGGTAAAACCTAGATCTCAACTCTCATATCAGTTTCATTCCTGCGGCATCATTCATCTCTTCGTGAATTATGAGTTATGCCCGGTCAATTTCTACTATAAATAATTTTTTGAGTTTGATTGGGGCATTTATATCTTTAAACGATCTAAAATCAAGGTCATTTCAAGCACAATATGGTGGGTTGTCATATATCTTAAAAAGTTATCCAATTTAAATTACCAAAAATAGACATCTTATGCGAAAATTATAGATATAGAAATTTATCCCATGAAGTTACACCCGATGTGGTGGATCCTAACTTTCAAACCCTATCTAAACTTATCTGAAGTGGCCTAGCAGGTCTATAACATGTCATGTGATTCCATTTGATCACCACCTAATTACAGATATCTATTTTAGCATCTAATCCAATTGGAAAGCAAGCAGGATGAGTATTAATACAATATCACTATGCTTCCAGCAAATTTTGCCTCATGAACTACCTCTAGGTGTAACCAGCCCTGCTTTGAAACCCTATCGAGGCCTACCTGAAGTGGTCAGTGGATGTGCAACAGATCTGGTAATCGATTTTATCTAATTAAATTAAATAGTAGTTACTATGAATATCTACTATATATTACTAAGATTCTTTAAATATAATAGCACTGACTATCTTATGAGCTATTTCATCTAATCAAAGCAATTTCAAGATGTTTTGGGGACTTGAAAGAGCAAGATAAATAAAGGTGAAAAATATTTGATACAAGGAATTATGATGTAGCACAGACTAAAATTTAAAGAGTCAATTTGAAAAATACCCTTGTAACACCATGATCTTGCCCATAATCTATTTAGTTCTTAAGTGGAGGGCATATTAATTTGGTTAATTTTGGACTTTCATGGAGTGATCTATTGGTTCAGATGGTTCCATCCTTTCTAAGCGCAGTCTCATGCAAAACAGAGCAATTCTTCTAAATCCTTTAGGGACTTGAAAGAGCAAGAGAAATAAAGGCGAGAACGTTTGATGCGGAGAATTGTGATGCAGCACAAACTAAAATTTAACGAGTCAAAATTTGAAACATAGTTTCATAATGCCCTGCTCATGACCAAATCTTATTTTTATTCTTTTACATTTGTTTTCATAGAATAAAAGGAATTATATACGATTATTTGCTGCTATTGTGATGTTTGAAAGAAAAATGGTGGCTACCAGACAATATTGTTGAAGAAAGTATGCAATCATGATTCGGGTGAGTAGATCATAACATCAAGAACAATGATGCAAATGGTCGATGGGAGAGATGTCTTGTTTGCTTGGCTAGAATCCAATCTTCACTTTTGTACTGCTAAAGCAAACACAAATCTTGGACACTAGAGATGGATTAAATGCTTTGAAGGAAGCATTTAATCAATGCAAACTGGATAATTTGGCCCATGGTGATGGCAACAAGCGTGGCTGATGGGTACCCCACAGCAAGCAGTAAGCACTGATGGGGTTCAGTATTTTGTTGGCCCATAGGTACAGCTGAAAGCCTCGCCCTGAATCATGACACCATTTGTGGGGTACTTGGAAGTGGCTTTTTTGTTTCTCTTTTCTCATTTGAGCTGTACGCAGGTGTACATGTCTCACTCATTATTTCTGAATTTGCTGTTCTTTTCTGAACAGCAGAGAACCCTTCAGTCAATCACAGTATGTATAAGATCAATCGTCGTGAAAGCCTAAAATAATTCAACTATCCTGTCTAGGAGGAAAAAATGAGTCGAGCAGCTCACGAGATGGTCTCGAGCCCAAGCTTGGCTCGACTATTATCAAGCTTGAGTCGAGCTTGAGTAGCTCGAATAATTTTTCGAGTCGAGTTCGAGCAGCAAAATATATGATCCGAAGACTCACGAGCCTAGTCGAGTGTGTGTATATAGATATGTATATATAATATTATTAGTATAATATTTTAAGTATAATATTAAGTTATATTTTGTTTTAAACATATTTTTAATTATGAACATAGCTCGAATTTGAGCCTGAGCTTGCCTTATTCGAGTCGAATCAAGTCTATCTCGAGCATTTTTTTTTTTTTTTTGGTCGAGTCGAGTTTAAGTTTAGATATTAAAGCTCAATCGATCTCGAGTTGAGTTTTGAGCTGCAATATTTTGATTCGAGTCGAGCTCGAGCCTCTAGCTTAGATATTAAGGCTCGCCTGTCTATATCTGGTGATCCAACGACTTCTTTTGTTATGTTATCAGGTGATCCGCCGCCACCACCACCTCTGCATGCTGGTGCAAAGCATGTGCTTGCAATGATCTCATGCACGAGATTTGTTTTTTCACTTGAAGGGCGAAGGTATCCAGCCATCAGCTAGCATTTCTTACGGTAGCTTTTCCACTGCATTTCTTGAAATAAAAGAATCATGGTTGAACATTTAGTCTCCTAGTATAAAAAAAAAATGGTTGTAACAAAGGCACGTATAGCGTTTTGAAATCATCACATTGTATAAACCATAGGCCCCAAGGACTAATAAATCAAATTCAGTCTGTGGCCTTCCCTTTCCAGTTGATGGACTCAGAGGTTCTGTACAGCATAAAAGAGCAGGCAAACTCACTCTTGGTTTGATTACTGAATCCTTCCATGCATGGCCATGCACATGAAGCAGGAGAGTTCGAGCTCCAGCTAAATAATCCAGATACAGCTACTAAGATGAAACATCCAATATCAAGGAGTTAAATGGCAAGAGTTTTTCCGGCAAGGTGTCGCATCGTCGGTGAATCTCTCTTCTCAGCTCCACCTGGAACGTGGCTCCTGTCCAGCCAGCAGTTTACAAAATGGATACAGGTTGTTCCGAAATGCAACAAGTACACAGCATTATAAGAGCATCAATATTACTTGCAGTTAAAATACCTCTATTACAACTAACTCTTGCTGCTCAAAACTGGAACATTATAGTTAAAAACTTTAGTACGGAACCAAAGCTATACTGATAATTGGAATAAGATGCTTTACTTGTGCGTCGTAGTTACTTGCTGCAAAATAATTTAACAAGATAGCATCTTCATGATCATTGAGTAGAGGATTCATAATCGGCTGGAAGGGTGGTAATATAGATCTCTGTCGAGTTCTCCCGATTTACCTCCTCTCTAACACTATCTTGCCAAGAACCTTTCCTGCTGGAGCAAATGTTTAGAAGATTCGTATGGGGGTTGCACATTGATGGGAAAGAAGTGCACTTGGTGGCATGAGACATTGTGTACTAGCTTCTTCGCGATGGAGGTCTAGGCATTGTGCCCCTGATTACGAGGAGTGAGCTGATGCTGGCCAAACATGCTATGAGATTCATCCTCGAGTTTGAGTGCCTTTGAAGCTCTATAATGAGAGCCAAGTATGGGCCATGGACCAGCAATGCTGAGATCCGTGCCAGTCGGAGATGCTCTTACTTGAGGAGGGAGATCTGCTCCCATGGACTAGAGATGATGGCTAGTGTTAGATGGCTGATTGGGGATGACCGATCTGTGGATGTGATGCGATGTGTAGTTAAGGGACCTTCCTCTAAGCCAGTGGCCTACTATGGTCAGTTTAGAGGTGGCGATGGTTTGCGCGTCAAAGATCTTTTCCACCATGGGGAGAGAAGATGGAACAAGGGACTGGTTACCTGCCTTTTCAGAGCGAGGTTGGCTGAGTTGATTCCTCCTTTCCGATCTTAGCTCATGATTACTCTAATGTGCGAGTCTGAAGATCCCTCTGCAGCCTGAAGGTGAGGGCAAGAGACCTTTATGGCTTGGCTAGGGGATAGCCTACCCGGAGTCTGGATAGCGCTTGGAATTGGAGGCTGGGGGTCCACCCAAGGGCTTCTTTATCTAGAAGGTAGTCTGGCGTTGCCTGTCCACCAGGAGTGTGCTGAGTAGCTAGGGTTTGAATATCCCCCCGACCTGCTCTTATTGTGATTTGGAGGAGTCAATGGATCATGCTTTATTTCAGTGTCAAAGGGCGGCAAGTGCGTGGAGTCTTGCTGGTCTCTCCCTGTCTTTCTTCTGGTTAAAGACCCCCACACGGACCTTCCTAGAGTCCCTTCAGGGGAGTTTGACAGCGAGCAGGCTAGAATGCGGGATAGCAAGGCTGCTTATATCGCCCATCACATCTAGCATATCAAGATCGCTAAGGGTGGCAAAATATGACCCGACCCGCCAACCCGACCCGTGTTCGACCCGCCATAAACAGGTTTGGGTTTGGCCTAAACAGGTTCGGGTCGTAAACAGGTCGACCCGTTTAACCTGTTTATTAATTGGGTCGGATACGGGTTTTAGATATCTGACCCGTTTAAACCGTTTAACCCGTTTAACTGTTGGGCAGGTTAAACAGGTCTAAACAGGTTAAACGGGTTAAACAGGTTAAACGGGTTAAACAGGTTAGACAGGTCTAAACAGGTTAAACAGGTCTAAACAGGTCGGGTTGGGCAGGTTAAACAGGTTGGGTTGGACAGATTAAATAGGTCTAAACAGGTTAAACGGGTCAGGTTGGGCAAACAGGTTAAACAGGTCGGGTCGGATTGGGTAAACAGATTACCTGTTTATTAAACAGGTTAAACGGTTCGGGTCGGGTTACCTGTTTAATAAACAGGTCAGGTTCAGGTTTGTAATTCCTGACCCGTTTAATAAACAGGTCGGATTCAGATTTATAGTTTTCTGACCCGACCTGTATTTGACCCGACCTGTTTATGCCTGACCCGACCCGATTGCCACCCCTAAAGATCGCCCACCTTTTCGATGGTGCAAGCTGTAGAGATCTCCTCTCCTGCCATAGTCGGAGTGATTGAGATAGCTTGGGACATCTTGGGCTCCCTTTCTACTCGTGCAATGATCTAGTTGATTTATATCACCTAGGAGCTCTCACTCTCGAACTTCCTCAAAATCAACTTTGACGGCAGCAGAGGCGGCGTGCATGGTTTGTGATCTGGGGTTTGGATTCCAGGCTGATCACAGCGGACAAGTCACTGATCTTCAACATCTCAGTTCTGGGTGCTGAGTTAAGGACCACTGGGCAGGGATCGCCTACGTGAGGCAGATTTAGGGGGCTGACCACTTGGTGATTAAGGGAGACTCGGTGATGGTGATCAGCTAGATTTGCAATCAGTTTATGCTCGGTGTTGCCTACCCACTCCTGCTTGACATTTGGAGGAGTGTAAGGGGGTGTGTTTACTAGGTGGCCAGGCATGTCTACCGTGAAGCTAACAATACGGCAGATTGAGTTGTCTCGTTTGTGGCACAGTACCTGGGAGGCGTTCTTTGGACCAACTCTCTAGTTGTTCTGACCGTATTATATTTTATTTTTTGATTTTATGAGACGTATTCATGGTAGGCAACTCAATATGCCACTTTTAAGGTCTCTAGCAACAAACAAAGAAAATACCTTGACCCAGAATATAATCCAGATGCCACTTTTAAGGTCTCATCTACTTTTCATTAGCCATGAAGAGAAGGATAATGCAGGTCACATGATATTGAGCTACATAAGTTAAACAATCATTTTCCCCCATACCGTTCCCACTCCCATATTTTGGAAGACATAGGAAATATAGGGGATGGCAAAGGAGAAGGAAACGGAGAGGGAGAAAGAGAGAACGAGAAATGAAAATACAAGGGAAGACCAGAGCCAAACGGCAGCTTCTGTCATATCTTCATTGGTTTTGAAACCATCTCCAGTTTTGGAGAGGTCTTTTTCCAGGGAGTAAGAGGAAGCGAGTCGCTTCCCCCAGTATATTAAATTGGAATATAAATGTACAAGGAAGAAGACAAAAAAAAGCAAGAAGAAAATGAGTGTGTGCAGAGGTGCTTCCTAATTCTCCGAAGCGCCAAGCAGAGGGAACGAATTACGAACTTCGAGGAGTCGTCAAAATAGGATAAACAGCTCCAGATTTTGCCGTGTCCTTCAATCACCTCCTCCTTGGATCCTAGATGCTCCCAAAGTCGAAAAGTATGAAGAGTTTTTTGAAGGACAGAACGTATGGAACATTGTTGTCGATGGAAGATCCTCTCGTTTCTTTCAAGCCAAATGTACCAAAACAAAGCCATTAACAGTTGATCCCAAGCTCTTATGAAGGCTGAAATTTCTTTCTTCTCCAAGATGTCCACGGTGCATGAATGTTGGTTGGCCATCCTCTTACATTCAATATGTTTTTAACGTGGTCTAAATGCTTCTAACAAAGAGACATCTGAGAAAGACATGGGACACTGACTCTATATTGCAGCTCCAAAGAGGACATCCTGCACTTACAGATTATCCTTTTTCTGCAAGCATGAAGTCCATTCTTCAACGCAAGCCAAAGAAAAACTTTGATCTTCTCAGGAGCAGCCGCTTTCCATATAACATTATAATACGGGCGAAGAAGGCCTTCGCTATTGATAAATTTTTAATATAAAGTCTACCATGAAGGATCCATTGCTAGTGAGCTTCCAAAGTGGTGTGTCAGCTGTTCTAAATAGTCTAATCGGGGAGAGCAGATCAAGCAAACTTTGCAACTGGGCCATTTGATGCTGAGATAGCGGACCATGCAATCTAACGTTCCAACAAAGATTCCTCCAGTTTCATTGGGAGGCCACCGTGACATTTTCTTTAACTACGCTGGAGAATAAATCATAAAATCTGATGTGACTGCCACTTCCCAGTTTGAAGGCAATGTAGTTCCAAAATACATTGAGGTCCTTACTTATGTCTTTCCAAATGGGGGAGAGCTTAAGAAGGCCTTTTTTGACTCTCATTCCAGATCTTCTTTTAGAGTAGTACGACCTATTGATTTGTGTCAGCAATCTTCTCTCTCTCTGTGTGTGTGTCTGTCTGTGTGTTTTTTTTTTTTTACTATCAAAAGATAACAAGTCAAGGAGCGTTCTAAGCGACTCTCTCTCACCAACCCATGGAGCTCTCTAGAGTAGTCAGCCGGCTACCCAATCCACAGCTCCATTGGTATATATGCTTAGCCTAAAAAATGACTTCTCCACCTATCATAGCTTGAATATTCTGGAGCAAGGGGTGGCACCGAACTACATTACCGGTGCCCCCTATATCTAATCACTGTTGTTGAGTCACCTCGAGCTTATCTTATCTAGAAGAAGTATTCAATACTGTTCCAGTACTTCTATATTATGAAAAGGCACACCAAGAAAGTTGAAGGGGAGAGAATTTTTCTTACAGTTCATCAATGTGTCAAGGTTGGACGATTCTTTTCCCCATGGTGATACAAAGGACCATGCTTTTGTGAAAATTAATTTTCAATTCTAAAGCTTTCTCAAATGCAAGAAGAATTGCCTTAGCTGGTCTATCGCCTCTCTTCATGGCATAAAATAGGAGCGTGTCATCTGCAATGTGCGAGCTTTGGATGCCATTGAAGTTGATGTTGCTGCCAAGACCTTCGATAAGACCAAGTGAGCCCACCTGCTTAAGAATTCTGGACAAAACATCTACAACCAGGATGAAGAGGGATAGAGATAAGAGGGTCATCTTGTCTCAATCCTTGCTTACGTTTAATCCACTTGTTGGAGGATCCATTCACCAAAACAGCGATGGAGGTAGATGAGAAGAGGGAGTGAATCCAACAAATCCACTTGTGGCCCATAGTAACATAATGAGGAAGTCCCAGTTGACCTTGTCAAAAGCTTTTCAGAATCCAATTTACAAAGAGTACCCTTGTGTGCAGATAAAAGCATTTTGTGAGTAGATAAAAAATTTTCAATGATAAAATACTCCTTAATAAAGGCAGATTGAGACTCATCTACTAGTAGGGGGAGGTCACTTGCTAATCTATTTGCCAAGATCTTTGAGATGATTTTATGGACACTATTTGGAAGACTTATCGATCTCAGATCCCTTGCTGTGAGAAGGTTCTCCTTTTTAGGAATTAGAGAAATGAATGCATATTTCAATCTTGAAAGATCTAGGGCACCTTTTTGGAAGTCCTCTAATAAAGCCAATAGATCATCCTGTATAATATTCCAATATTTCTGAAAAATGGGAATGGAAATCCATTGGGTCCAGGTGCTTTTAAGCCTCTCAATGAAAAGACTGCTTTCCTTATCTCCTCCAAACTGAAATTCTCCATAAGAGCACTAATGTCGCAAGTCCCTGCCATACAACACGCTCCAATTAATTGAGATGGAAGGAGAGAATGAATGTCCAAAGAGGTCCTTAAAAAAATCATGGAATCTTAGGACTATATCCTCCTGGCTAGTAAGCTCGACACCATCATCTAAAAGAGAAGCAATGAAGTTCCTTCTCTACCTCCCTGAGGCAACTTTATAAAAGTAAGATATGTTTCCGGTCACCTTCTTTGACTAATTCACCATGGACTCTTAATGCCATTGCAGCTCCTTCTTTTCATAAATTTCATCCAAGGAAGCTTTTAAAATCCTCCTTGATTCCAACTTGGACGAGGTGAGATCAACCTCTTCTTCCTTTTTGTTCAAGATCTCCACATCATGCAAAAATTTATCCTTCAGATCTTGGCTCATGATGCTCTTAGAAGAAGACCAAACTTTGAGGGTCAATCTCAAATTTCTCAAATTCTCCACCCATTTTGCAGCTGTGTTGTGACATCCCCTAATTTTCTGCCAGTTTTGAGAGAATATTATCTAGTTCTGCTTCTTTAATCCACCAATTTTTGAACCTGAAAATTTTTGGTTTTAGAAATCTGAAGTTGCACTCTGAAGCAATTCGAATATGATCGGAGGCCATGCTGGATAGAGCATTTTGAAAAGAAGCCGGGAAGATGTCCTCCCATTCATGAGAGAGCAAGAAAAGGTTCAATCTTGCTCCAAGTGAAAAGAAGCTGGATGATCTCTTCCATTACTCCAAATGAAATCCCTTCCTTTCAATTCTAAATCAATCAGATCAAGTGAAGATATGCAGTCAAGCAATGATTCATTATTTCTGATGCATTGGGCTTTGCCTAGTCTCATAGATTGACTTTGTGAAGTCAAAATCACCTTCGTTCAGCCAAGGACCTGTAAATTCGCTTCTAATTTCCACCAATTCTTCAAAGAAAGGAGATCTTTGAGGTCTTTGATTTGGTCCATACACAGCTGAGATCACAAGGCTTTTCTTCAATGGAAGGCAGTGGAGCTCCACGGTAAGAGAGAAGGACTCCGACCTCATGGATCATGTGTTCCAACCCATAAAAATCTCTCCGGAAGAGCCAACCGCTTGCTTCAACAATTTCTCATTCATCAATTCCCGATCCTCCTAACGAATGGAGAAAAGCCTGTGCCGGAGATGCAGATTTCATCTCACAACTAAATTAAGACTAAGGTCCTTGAATCCTCACAACTCCACTTACGCCTCCTCTAGTAGTTCTGGAGAGGTCACTGGCTAAGGCCTTCTTTTCACTTGGAGAAAAGGTCACCAGCGGCAAGAAGATCAAGACAATACCCTAGGGTTAGTAGTTGTAATGACAATTCAAGACATGGCCTTCGCTTAGTAAGTTGCAAACACAGATTTACATGAACACACTCACTTAAATGGGTAACTTTCAGGTCACTTTGTAACGAAATGGCAATCCACAAGTTGGCAGAGGATCAATTCAGAAAAAAAGAAATCAGAAAAGGGGTAAAACAATATAATATAATGCATTCCATGGGTTGATGAAATCATAGCCATAGCCATCCATCAGAGAAGTAACAAAAAGTTCCAAAGTTAAAGCAGCAGTCATGTACACAATGGCATTCTACTCTCACCTGATTGCGCTCACATCATTTCTTCAGTCTTTCTTGTTTGAGAAAATAGGAAGGACACAAAACAAGCCCACTGAAATTTCATCGAGATAACAGAAAATTAAAAGTAAAGTTAATTATACAAAGTGTAGAGTGAATAGAGATAAGGAAAGAGAGAAGCAGGAAACAAGTCATTTGGTTTCTTCAATCTTACTCATGGTAGCAAATAGTTTATTGTTCACTTAGGTATCCAAAATCACACACCTGAGGTTCACAAAATCTCAACCAGTTTCTAGACCAACTCCATGGCTCAATCTTTCTGAGCGGAAATTAACCAAGCATACCAGTTAAGAACCTAATTAAGACCCGAGCATGCATCTCGAGCCCCTGCAAGAAAAGAGGGATGCCATACCATCTCACAGGTAAACGTAAACCTAAACTTTCAATCATAACATCTGGACAAAAGAATGGAATTCAGAGGCAATAGTACATGCATATTGTTTGTAATTGCACAAGACTACAGGTTGCAGAATTCACAGAAATTTTTAACAATAAGCCGTGCACAAGTACTGCCACTAAACAAGCAACACATCAAACCATCTTACATAAGTACTGACTGCTCCAAACTGAAAGGCTATTCGTCTTGAAAAATCAGTTTTTTTGCAATATTGCAGCAAAGCTGCTTCAGGGCTTGGAAGCTGCTGTTGTCCAGCGAAATGGAAGCCATACTCTTTATTATTTCCACCTCAGACACACAATCAAAATCAGATTTTGTGCCGTAAACAAAATAGCCCCCACATTCCCAAGCAGAAAGGTGGCACCCCATCAGCACTTTATGGGCCTGTTTAGACACAAACAGCTATGTTATTATTCAACAAAAAGAAACAAATATTAGTTATTATCTGATTAGGATCATATAAAACAACGCCTGATTTCAGAAGCTAGAGCATATGGAGCTTCTGGTGACTACAATGAAGCCATCTGATAAAAATTAGACTGCTAACTTACAGGAACTCCTGTAATCTATCTTCTATGCGTGGAACAACCAGCTACTTCAGAAGATTATAACAGGTTCAACAATCTCTATTTAGCTGATGCACCATCCCCTGACAGATAGGTGGTATCACCAAGATAACAGCTATTGCCATTGGTCCACCAAAGGTTTAATGCAAGAACTTGAAGTGTTCAAGCTATTTAACTAGACCTTTTCATGGTAATATAACAGTCTAGTAATTCCATGAGAGATATTCCTTTCAAGCACTCCATAGTGACAATGTTGAGATATAGTTTCTCTATCTAAAGAACGAGAGATTACCTACATCTCATTCATTGTAACAAACTTTTCTCCGGTAGATGAAAACGCTTCTTTAAAAAGCATTTTTCTAACTCAGTAACAGGCAGTAATCATTTGGTTTTACCTTGTCTTCAGTCAATCAAATTGAAGCATGTCAGGCTGACTGAAGGAAGGTAATGTAAGAGTAGCCAAAATAAAAAGAAGCGGACAGAAAATAGTATGTCATATACTCAGAAACCATGCTTACCTGAGGAAACAAGAACGTTTTTGTGCCACAATCGGATATCAGCAGATTAAATGCAGCATTATGCTTATGCAAGGTGGAACAGATTTCTGCTACCATATCAGCTAGTGCTTTCAAGTTATTGCTCATGAAAACTAAGGTTTTAAGAGGATAATCTGCAACCTCACAGATACATATCCCTGTTGTTAGCGCATCGCCGTATACAGGGACAGTCGGAAGAACCTCCACAGGTAAAGGGTTCACAAAGTAACTAGCCTGCACCAGAATTGGAAAGACAATGTTAGCTGACTGGTTTGTTATTATATTTCCTGCAAACTTAGCTGAAAAATCCATACATCTCGCTGTTTAACAGTGTTGTAACCATAAGTTAGCAGAAGATATGCATAGTTTTTTGAATCTTTTTTAGGACTGAAACTAGATCGGATACGCATCATATACCAGTATATCCATATCTATATTTGTTTTGTTTGGCAAATACATATACGGATATGGATATTAGTTGGATGCAAAAATTCCTATTCATATTTATTTTAAATGAATACGGATATAAATCGGATATTGGAAATATGGATGTAAATATGGATGAGTCAGACAATTAAACTTTATGATCATAGAACCAAAGATATTACTAAGTGGATGGTAAATCAAGTTAATAGCACGTTAATATGGTCATATATTTTTCTTAAAAGTTTGTGAGTGCTATATAAAATTAAGAATAAATTACAAAAGTCTCCTTAAAGTTTACTTTATTACACTTGTACCCAATAGTTTGTTAAACTTTTACTTACACCTAGTTAAATTAACGGTGTTAGTAAATCCATTTACCTCATGTAAAAAGTCAAAATTGACCATGAATACTGAGTAAATTACAAAAAAAACTCTGAGATTATAAGTAAATTATACTTACATCCAATAGTTTAAAAAACCTACCCCCCTAAGGTTTATTTTTCTCCAATACTTTAACCAATAACTTAACAGAATGTTAGCCAAATCGTTAACTTAAATAGGACCTAAATGCCATATTAGAAAAAATTTAGAAAATGACTAAGTTACCCTTAAGTGATATAACCTCCACTCAAGGAGAAGCCATGAGGCGCCATGGGTTTGGAGCTTGATTTTGATGAATCATCAGAAAAGAGCTATATGCCGAGGGGAAAGTCATCTAGATTTCTCAGGCAAGTGGATGCCTCTAAAATTTTTTGCTGCAAGAAACTAGTATCAAGAGTTGTCGCTTGAGCCAGCCTGATCATGGCCCAAGCCAGGCCATGGAACCACAACTGATGCATACTCCAAAAAGAAAAATTCTCATGCACGTACTAATTTGGATCGTTGTGATGATAGGCTGTCAGAGATATCATAACTCTATATGCAGATTTAGGAATCTTCATCCACAACAACAATGTTAAGCAATCATATTTATGGTATTGGACAAGTAGAACTCAGAATCAGTAAATGATACACTGGCATCCCCAATCTCTGTGATGTGGTGAGCGGAAAAACAAGAACAAAACCTGGTCAAAAAGAACGCTCGTTGCCGAATACTGGTTGGAAATTAAGGATGCTCATCATCGGAGGTTGGGAAGGAAGCTTGTCGTCGGTCGCTCATTAGAAAGGGACACTCATTAGGTGGCAAAGCGAGAAGGAAACCCTAGCCACTCAATCTCAAAGAGAAAAAGACTCTTAAAGATGGAAGACTTCGAGAAGATCGGAGAGTCGAAAAAGTAAAAAAAGAGCCATATTTTTTTATAGGGGTAATTTTGACTTTTTCAATAGATAAATGGTTTCACTAACGCTGTCAATTTAACTGGGTGTAACGGTAGGTTTTACAGAATATTGTGTAAGTCTAATAAATGTAACCCTTCAAAGAATTTTTGTAAGGTTATTTTGGTCATTTTAAAAAAATTCTGACATGGCACTTAGGTCTCATTAAAAGTTAACGGTTTGACTAACATTTTGTTAAGTTATAGGTTAAAAATAAACCTCAGAGGGGTAAGCGTAGGTTTTTCATACTATTGGGTGTAAATGTAATTTACCCCTAATCACAGGAAGATTTTTATAATTTACTCTCAAATTAACTAAGATAACAAATAAAATCAGATATTTGGATACTGATCGGGTAGTTATATATTCATATCCATATTCAATTTTCTTTGATGGATATGGATATTGAAAAGGATATTAGTCGGATGCCCAAATTGCTATCTATATCCGGATAGATTCGGATATGAAAACGGATCCGACTGATATTATCTAGTCCACTTTCACCCCTCATATTTTTTCTAAGGGTGGTATTAAAAACTTAATAGATGTGGCAAAGCTTTTTAAAAATGATAGGGCACAAGGGTGAATACAACATATATAAAAAGCACTATCAATGTCAGAGCTCAGAAATAACTATAAACTATAAAACACAACATTTTACATGAATATAAAGATTACTTTAAAAAAAATTCATACCACACCCAAGATTTTAGTTGAATTACACGTAACACCTCCCCTCCTCCCTATTTTACTAATTAAGTAAATTTAAACTGCAACAAACATGTAAATTTACTCTAATAGATTGTGGGCAACCATTTTTAAGGTGTTTCATGGGATTGTTGTAAATTAGGCGATAAAAATATTCCTACCCCCTCAGTGGTCCAGCTTTAATTGATTGTCCATCAAGCTTGGAATGTATTAGACTACCATAGGCCTAATACTAAACTTGCTGAACATGTCGAATGCTTAGTCAAACATTGACCACAATAATGAAGACCACCTGTCTGGCCCACCATCGTGTCTTGGTCCACATGAAGTCCCAAAGACACCCTCACTATTACCCTCATGTACCAGCCTCTCTCCTCAACATCCACAAGAAGCATCCCCATTCGCAGCAACATCATGGTCATCTGCTTTGTCTCTAAAAATAGAGTAATTGCTAGCATCCTCGCCCAAGCCAGCTACAAGGTAGTTGTCCTCAAGAAGGACAGTTGCCAATTCCGCTCCAACCTTAACTTGCTCGAGGGCTCCAATATGGACCAAATGTACAAGGGTGTCGCCCGTTATCAATGGTGACTCCTCCATCAACTAGGTGAAGTTTCCAATAGTTCCTTCTCTCTTCTCTTCCTCTCTCTCCATCCACTCCATTGTCAAATCGTGTTACCCTCTTGGCTTTACACCTCGCCCTCCCAGAGTGCTACCTCACAATCTTCTCCTGGACTAGCCTCAACTATTGCTCTCGACAACACAACATCAATTGTGACCGCGCCAATGGCCACATTGTTGACCTCATCCTTCAAGGCAAATCCGAGGACCTTATTATCTCCCGTGCCAATTGCTCAGTGAACTCATGTCTAGCCTTGCATTCTTGGAGATCTACTTCCTTGAACGCCTCACCACCCTCATCCTCGCCAACTAGAAGTAGATCTTCGACCCCATCACCTCTGCCGCACCTCCCTTCCTCTGCATCCTTGACCATGTTGAAAAACTGAACCTTCGCCCCTCTCTCAGCTGACATTGGTCACCTCACCCACCTCATTGTTCTCAACATCGCCAACAACTTCAATCGCAGCAACAACCAAATCCGACCAGATTCCACCCAACTTCAAGATCTCTACATGCCCAACCATGCCCTTGCCCAAAACTGGATCTCTTCTTGCTGTACTTGGACAGGAACTGGATCACCAACCAAATCCCATTGGCGATCATTGGGAGCCATGTTTTGTTGAACCGGTGTAGGAACATTGTTGAGAGGGGGGGAGATCCAGGACACCTTCAAACCACAGTTCTACTTCATGGTGCTGGAGCAAGACCTCTTGTACAATCGCCTCCGAGGTCACATGTGGAGCATGTTGACCTCAACAGTGTACATGGAGCACCTGGATTTGAGTCACAACCGCTTGTATGGGTCCATCCCAAAAGGCTTGAACTTGGAACACCTCAAGGTTGCCCCCATGCTAGCAATGACCGCATAGGTAGGATGAGTGCACAATCATTCAATTGGAGAGGTCATGTATACTATAGTTTGGGGACCTTGGTTGAGAATAACTACAGGTAGAATTGTCGTCTACTAACTTTGGTTAAGTTAACCATGGTTAAAGGTTAATTAGGAAGACAACAAGCTAAAAGAAGGGGTTTTCCAATTAAAATTGACATTATCTTGGTCAATTTGCAAATAGGGATAATTAATTTTGATATGCAAAAAACAATAAAAAAAGAGATAGGGTGTAGTGCAATAAAACCATCTAAGTGAGAACCCCTACAAGGACATCTAAAAGTGATAAAAACCTTTCACCCATACCAAGGAGGCATAGCAGCCACATAAATGATACTTGCATATTGTTGAATAGCAATGGGGCAAAATATCACTTGGTATAATAATAAAATTAGAAAAATACCATATTCCATATTACATTGTGGAATGTAGTGTATAAAAGAAACTTTGTCAAATAGGATGGCATTGATAGGTCTCTCAAGGAAAGACCATTATTATCAAGACACCCATAAGGACTCATAGTAATATAAATAATCAAGAATATATTTTGTTGAATTAGTACATATCACCCAAAAATATTTGCATATTTCACAAATCTGGTTTTCCGTTCATTGTTGCATACGGCATACCCTCTACATCAGATGTCAAAACTCTTATGGCTTCTTCAGCATGTTTTGATGCATATCAGCCATTACAGAAAGCTAAGCTACTTAGCAGGATGAACTCATGCATTGGCCAAGCTTCATTTCAATTCAGCAAAATATGAAGTCAAGAAAATAATGTAATTCAAGAGAAGAACCTAAATGTTATAGGTGTGGTAGATTTGGGCATTATGCAAATAGATGCTCAATGCGAAGAAAAATTAATTCCTTACAAATAGATGATAATCTGAAAACCCAGTTAATGAAACTTATGATAAACTCATCTTCAGAAGAAGACAGTAATTATTCAAGCTCATCAGAGGATGAGATAAATGAAGTAATAACTTCATCAGAAGATCAAACAAAGTCAGATAAATGTCAATGTAATACAGTACAATGTGACAAAGATTATTGGAAATCTTTTGTAGGAATGAGATCATTAAATGTACTGACAAACAGTCAAGAAGAGATATTAAAAGTTATAGATCAAATTACTGATCACAATATAAAAAAACAGTTATTAGAATTTCTGATAGAAAAGAACCCAAATAACAGAGAATCGTCAAGATTAATATTACCTAATAAAGGATATCAGTTTCAAGAAGTTATGAATAGATTCAATAGTTATAAGATAAAAGAAAAACCTGTTTCTTTACAAGATTTAAAATATGAAATAAAACAGCTAAAAATAGAAATATCTATGTTAAAAAATGAAAATGAACGGTTTAATACTAGAATATCTAGCCTAGAAAATGCAAGAGAAGAGTCTCAGACATCCTTTATAAAAGGTAAGGATATAAAACAGGAAACAGATGATCTTCCTGATTATTTAAATATATCAAAACCAGATAACATACCAAAAATGGTATATAAAAATAAATCTAGTAATAAACAAGAGTTTTGTACTAGAAAATGCCAAAGCATTAATAGATAGCGGCGCAGATCTAAACTGCATCCAGGAAGGATTAATTCCAACAACTTATTTTCAAAAGACAGTACAGTCATTAACTGCAGCTGGAGGAAATAAGTTACCAATCAGGTATAAAATACCTAAAGCACATATCTGTAATCAAGATGTTTGTATTGAAACATCTTTTATGTTAGTTAAAAATTTAACACAAGATATAATTTTGGGAACTCCTTTCCTAAATGATATTATGCCAATAACAAAAATAGATAATTCTGGAATTTATGCCCCGAAGGAAGGAAAGCAGTTAGTATTTCTGTTTATAACAGATCCACATACCAAAATGATAAATGAAATTAAAGATATCCTTATAAAAAAGGAAAATCAGCTAAACTTCTTAAAAAAGGAAATGACAATATACAATATAGAAGAAGATCTAAAGAAACCATATAATCGAATTAAGATTAATGAAATAGAGAATCAGTTTAAAAATGAAATCTGTAATGAACTACCCAATGCCTTTTGGGATAGAAAAAAACATCAAGTCAGTTTACCCTATGAGGAATCATTTAAGGAACAAAATATTCCTACTAAGGCTCGGCCAACTCAGATGAACCAAGAATATTTAAAATTATGTAAAACTGAAATAGAAATGCTTCTAAAAAGAGGACTAATAAGAAAATCTTCTTCTCCTTGGAGTTGTACTGCTTTCTATGTCAATAAAAATGCAGAGAAAGAAAGAGGAAATCCAAGATTAGTAATCAATTATAAGCCCTTAAATAAAGTGTTAAAATGGATAAGATATCCATTACCAAATAAAAGAGATTTGTTAGAAAGACTGAATGAAGCAATTATCTTTTCAAAATTTGATCTAAAATCAGGATACTGGCAAATTCAGATCAAAGAATCTGATAGATATAAAACTGCTTTCACAGTACCATTTGGTCATTATGAATGGAATGTAATGCCCTTTGGATTAAAAAATGCCCCTTCTGAATTTCAGAAAATTATGAATGAAATTTTTAATGACATACCATATATAATTGTATATATAGATGATGTTTTGATATTTTCGCAAAACTTTGCCAGTCATATTAAACATCTTAAACACTTCAAAATGGTAGCCCATAAAAATGGTTTAGTAATATCACAAAGAAAAATGAACTTATTCCAAACCAAAGTAAGGTTTTTAGGACATTATATTTCCCAAGAAAAAATAATTCCAATAGAAAGAAGTATTGAATTTGCATCAAAATTTCCTGATGAAATAATTGATAATAAGCAACTTCAAAGATTCCTAGGAAGTTTAAACTATATATCTGATTATTATAAGAATCTAGCAGAAGATACTGCTATTCTATATGGAAGGCTCAATAAAAGTCCGACTCCGTGGAGTGATTCGCACACCAAGCAGGTAAAGAAAATTAAGTCAAAGGTAAAAAGTTTACCCTGCTTAACATTAGCTAATCCTAATTGGTTTAAAATCGTCGAAACCGATGCATCAGATATCGAATTCGGAGGAATTTTAAAGCAATTAGACCCTCGTAATAAAAAAGAAATTCTTGTCAGATTTGTTTCTGGAAAATGGAATCCAACTCAAAAGAAGTATTCTACTATCAAGAAAGAAATGCTTTCAATAGTTAAATGTATATTAAAATTTCAAAGTGATCTGTTAAATCAACAGTTCCTGTTGAGGATAGACTGCACAGCAGCAAAACAGATCATAGAAAAAGATGTTAAAAATTTAGTATCCAAGCAAATCTTTGCTGGATGGCAGGCACAGTTGTCTGTTTTTGATTTTAATATTGAATACATTAAATCCGAAGAAAATTCTCTTCCAGATTTCTTAACACGTGAATTTTTACAGGGATGATTCCTCTTAGAGGAGCATATGCTCGAGGAAGAAATTCTTCTCGAGGAATCAGGGGACGCAGTGCCAATGCACTTCCCATGAATACAGCAAATTTTCTGTTTCATAAACAGCCAGAAAGGGTACCACAGATGGTGGACCTAGCAACCTACTTGGGACAACAAAAACAAAAGCAGGTTGAACAGCAAAATGCTGCAAGAGAAAATCTCTCTTCTTCATCATCATCTAAACCAACAATGAAAGAGGTGCTTCAAGAAAGTACTATTGACACCTCATTCTTGCAAAATAATTGCGAGACTATTATAATGTACCTGAGTCCAAGTGATATCGAACAAATGGAAGACCCATGGTGCATTCGTCAAAAATATTTTGATGAGCAAGGATATCCTTCGATGCAAGACAAAGACAGACAGATAATGGAGAAATTATTGCTCCTTACTGAATCTGTGGAAATTAATCACAATTTCCATAATAATAATATAAATAATAATATCAATTATAGTAAATGTACTATTTGCAGGATCATGCAGCCACAAGAATGGGGATTAGATCCCAACAGGCCAATAATGATAACCAAGTATGGTTATGAAATTATGGCGACCTACTGGGACTACGTCGAGGCTTTCACTAACTTATTTTTTTATGAAAATTTCAAGAGAAAGCACTCTTGGTTTTTACAGGTACATCCTGATGTTCTAGCCAAACCCATTCCGGATTGGTTCAACAAATGGTGGACTTTCTTCGGCCCTGATCTAAAAATATTACCTAAAGAATTATTAGATCTTTTTGAAGAATGGGTGGACAATCATCCCGTCATCAACAAAATGACCGATGATCAAATATGCACTACTACTTGTCCTATGATCTATTTCATAGAGAACAGAATCCCCTGGATCTGGAAGTGGACCCTATCTACTGGATTTGACTCCAATAATATTCCAGTACTAAAAAGAAATGCTCTTTACAAATGGTGGGTAGGAATGCCCAAAGACAAATTAGATGGCATAATAACTACCATCAAAGGAAATATTCATCTTTATAAGGAGAAAAAAGTATTTGGATCTCCTCAACAATCTAGCACTGATGATGACAACTTATTTATGTCCATGAAACATAAATTAAGTAGGAGATATCCTAATATATCTGAAGAAGAAGTAAAGGCAAAATGCCTAGAGAAAATCAAGAAGGAATTCTTCAAAGCATTTGATGATAAATCTATGAAGTCTGCCTCTTCCCAACAATCTTCATCAAATACTCCCGAAAACACAAGTAATACTTATGATTGCTTAGCAGGAGAAGCACAAGATCCAAATGAAGATCTTGAAGTTCAGAATACTCCTACTCCAATGGAGGAAGTATGGCAAACTATTCTCACCCGAAGACCTGGACAAAAGGGAGCAGTCAAATCTGTCCCAAAAACAGATAAAGGAAAGACTGTGGTCACATCAAGCTCAGGATAAAACCATCCTGTGAAGAAATAGCTTCACCGACATCTTTATGTATACAGTGAACAAATGAGTGGTTCACTGACAGCTTTATATCCTGTCACCTTTTACTTTCCAGCTATGAATGGTTTTGTAAATCTGTGTGCACCCCTGGTTTTGTAAATCTGTGTGCACCCCTGGTTTTGTAAATCTGTGTGCACCCCTGGTTTTGTAAATCTGGTTTCTGGTTTGTTTTCCTCCTATAAAAAGCCCCCTTGAGGTGTGTTCAAGGCAGGCGAAAAATATCGAATGAAGAATTACTTTCTTTCATCTCATCTGTCTTAGTCTTCCTCCTCTTCCCTCAAAGTTAGTCTTCCTCCTCTTCCCTCAAAGTTAGTCTTCCTCCTCAGCATATGAAGGTATAATATTATTTAGGAAAGGAGTTCCCAAAATTATATCTTGTGTTAAATTTTTAACTAACATAAAAGATGTTTCAATACAAACATCTTGATTACAGATATGTGCTTTAGGTATTTTATACCTGATTGGTAACTTATTTCTTTCAGCTGCAGTTAATGACTGTACTGTCTTTTGAAAATAAGTTGTTGGAATTAATCCTTCCTGGATGCAGTTTAGATCTGCGCCGCTATCTATTAATGCTTTGGCATTTTCTAGTACAAAACTCTTGTTTATTACTAGATTTATTTTTATATACCATTTTTAGTATGTTATCTGGTTTAATATATTTAAATAATCAGGAAGATCATCTGTTTCCTGTTTTATATCCTTACCTTTTATAAAGGATGTCTGAGACTCTTCTCTTGCATTTTCTAGGCTAGATATTCTAGTATTAGACCGTTCATTTTCATTTTTTAACATAGATATTTCTATTTTTAGCTGTTTTATTTCATATTTTAAATCTTGTAAAGAAACAGGTTTTTCTTTTATCTTATAACTATTGAATCTATTCATAACTTCTTGAAACTGATATCCTTTATTAGGTAATATTAATCTTGACGATTCTCTGTTATTTGGGTTCTTTTCTATCAGAAATTCTAATAACTGTTTTTTTATATTGTGATCAGTAATTTGATCTATAACTTTTAATATCTCTTCTTGACTGTTTGTCAGTACATTTAATGATCTCATTCCTACAAAAGATTTCCAATAATCTTTGTCACATTGTACTGTATTACATTGACATTTATCTGACTTTGTTTGATCTTCTGATGAAGTTATTACTTCATTTATCTCATCCTCTGATGAGCTTGAATAATTACTGTCTTCTTCTGAAGATGAGTTTATCATAAGTTTCATTAACTGGGTTTTCAGATTATCATCTATTTGTAAGGAATTAATTTTCCTTCGCATTGAGCATCTATTTGCATAATGCCCAAATCTACCACACCTATAACATTTAGGTTCTTCTTTGATAACTCTCTTTTTCTTTTTTCTCTTAATAGCATGTTTTTCTTGCTGTTGTTGCTTCTTTTTAAAGTATCTTCTTTGCTTATATGCCTTATACTCTTTACGAGGTGTTTTATGTACATATTTTTTGTACCTTCTTTTCTTTCTATTTGAATTATTTTTCCTTGGAAAATATAATGTCCTAAAAACCTTACTTTGGTTTGGAATAAGTTCATTTTTCTTTGTGATATTACTAAACCATTTTTATGGGCTACCATTTTGAAGTGTTTAAGATGTTTAATATGACTGGCAAAGTTTTGCGAAAATATCAAAACATCATCTATATATACAATTATATATGGTATGTCATTAAAAATTTCATTCATAATTTTCTGAAATTCAGAAGGGGCATTTTTTAATCCAAAGGGCATTACATTCCATTCATAATGACCAAATGGTACTGTGAAAGCAGTTTTATATCTATCAGATTCTTTGATCTGAATTTGCCAGTATCCTGATTTTAGATCAAATTTTGAAAAGATAATTGCTTCATTCAGTCTTTCTAACAAATCTCTTTTATTTGGTAATGGATATCTTATCCATTTTAACACTTTATTTAAGGGCTTATAATTGATTACTAATCTTGGATTTCCTCTTTCTTTCTCTGCATTTTTATTGACATAGAAAGCAGTACAACTCCAAGGAGAAGAAGATTTTCTTATTAGTCCTCTTTTTAGAAGCATTTCTATTTCAGTTTTACATAATTTTAAATATTCTTGGTTCATCTGAGTTGGCCTAGCCTTAGTAGGAATATTTTGTTCCTTAAATGATTCCTCATAGGGTAAACTGACTTGATGTTTTTTTCTATCCCAAAAGGCATTGGGTAGTTCATTACAGATTTCATTTTTAAACTGATTCTCTATTTCATTAATCTTAATTCGATTATATGGTTTCTTTAGATCTTCTTCTATATTGTATATTGTCATTTCCTTTTTTAAGAAGTTTAGCTGATTTTCCTTTTTTATAAGGATATCTTTAATTTCATTTATCATTTTGGTATGTGGATCTGTTATAAACAGAAATACTAACTGCTTTCCTTCCTTCTGGGCATAAATTCCAGAATTATCTATTTTTGTTATTGGCATAATATCATTTAGGAAAGGAGTTCCCAAAATTATATCTTGTGTTAAATTTTTAACTAACATAAAAGATGTTTCAATACAAACATCTTGATTACAGATATGTGCTTTAGGTATTTTATACCTGATTGGTAACTTATTTCCTCCAGCTGCAGTTAATGACTGTACTGTCTTTTGAAAATAAGTTGTTGGAATTAATCCTTCCTGGATGCAGTTTAGATCTGCGCCGCTATCTATTAATGCTTTGGCATTTTCTAGTACAAAACTCTTGTTTATTACTAGATTTATTTTTATATACCATTTTTGGTATGTTATCTGGTTTAATATATTTAAATAATCAGGAAGATCAACTGTTTCCTGTTTTATATCCTTACCTTTTATAAAGGATGTCTGAGACTCTTCTCTTGCATTTTCTAGGCTAGATATTCTAGTATTAAACCGTTCATTTTCATTTTTTAACATAGATATTTCTATTTTTAGCTGTTTTATTTCATATTTTAAATCTTGTAAAGAAACAGGTTTTTCTTTTATCTTATAACTATTGAATCTATTCATAACTTCTTGAAACTGATATCCTTTATTAGGTAATATTAATCTTGACGATTCTCTGTTATTTGGGTTCTTTTCTATTAGAAATTCTAATAACTGTTTTTTTATATTGTGATCAGTAATTTGATCTATAACTTTTAATATCTCTTCTTGACTGTTTGTCAGTACATTTAATGATCTCATTCCTACAAAAGATTTCCAATAATCTTTGTCACATTGTACTGTATTACATTGACATTTATCTGACTTTGTTTGATCTTCTGATGAAGTTATTACTTCATTTATCTCATCCTCTGATGAGCTTGAATAATTACTGTCTTCTTCTGAAGATGAGTTTATCATAAGTTTCATTAACTGGGTTTTCAGATTATCATCTATTTGTAAGGAATTAATTTTCCTTCGCATTGAGCATCTATTTGCATAATGCCCAAATCTACCACACCTATAACATTTAGGTTCTTCTTTGATAACTCTCTTTTTCTTTTTTCTCTTAATAGCATGTTTTTCTTGCTGTTGTTGCTTCTTTTTATAGTATCTTCTTTGCTTATATGCCTTATACTCTTTACGAGGTGTTTTATGTACATATTTTTTGTACCTTCTTTTCTTTCTATTTGACCCTTCTGGGTTTTCTTGCATGTCATATGCAAATTGGTGACAGAAATCACCTAGTTGGTGTTTTTCTGTTTGTGCTTGCTTTTTTATTTGTTTTTTAAGTTTTAAATCATTACATATATTTAATCCTTCTTGAACACATACTCCTATAATTTGTCCATAGGTGTATTGTTCATAATTTATATTTATTCCACCCTGTCTATCTCTTAAAGTTTTCTTTATTCTTGCCGCAAATAAATATGGCAATCCATCTATAAATTTAGATTTCCATAATTCAGAGTTAGGATCATTTACTTGAAATACTCTGGTCATAAAGGTATCCTTATACCATCTAAAATGCGTTAAAGTAGGGCATTTTAGATTAAGTAATAGAGTTCTCATTGAATCTCCGTCTTTTAATTCTAATCCTACAAAATGTTGGATTATGGTTACACACAAAGTATATACCGCATCTTGTTCAGTGTCTATACCTATTGTACCACTGCTAGTTGGCCTATCTGGCTCTACCTTTATGGTTTTTATATGTCCCATAATTTCATTCCTTTGGTTGTCATTTAAATATGCCTGCCACCATCCTTTTAACTGACCTATAAATCCAGCTATTATGAATTTAACAATTTCATGATCAGTGTTACCATTCTGTTGGCAAATTGTTGAATACATCATTATTCTATGTATTACATCTAAAATCTGTTTATCAGACATTCCATCTATATTCCATTCATAGATGTGTTTTCCAGAATAAGAATTCTGAAATGGTTCTCTCTCCTCATGTAAGACATCTAATGGAGAGGGCCTTTTGTAATAATATTTTTCTAATGGTCTAGGTTCATATTTTATCGGATTGATTTTTAGTTCATTCATCTGTTCTTCAAATTCCTCTAAGTCTGAGATATCTTTTTCAGATAATTGTTCATCTGAATCTATTTTAAGGGTTTGTGCAATTTTATTGCCTATTTCTTCCGAACTACTTTCGTCTGATTGTTCGCTATCAGAGTTAGTCCTAGAATTCCTATTAACTACCCCTATATGTATTCCTTTTAGTTTTTCTTCTAAAACCTTTATGAACTCTGCATTGGGTTTTTCTAGTCTGAAGTTTTTTACTTCTGGAGGTGGTTGGATTACAGGAGTTATTGATTCCTTATCTTCTTGTTTAGGATTTTCTTTTAATTTTTCTAAAATTTTTATATCTCTCTCCAGGTCTTTATGTACTGCATTTAATTTCTTTTCTAATTGTAACAATTCTGTTCCTATGCAATATAAGTATGCATTTGTATAATTTTGAGCTCTTATTAGAGTGTTTAATTCTCTGATTGTTATATGAGCATGTTCCATCTTACTTAAGTTGGAATAGGCCATTGCTTCAGTTGACTGAAGTTTTATCATTTGTTGCGGAGGAAAGGGTGAGTTTATTATCTCATCCTGTACCGTTGTCCATGTTTTTTGGAGAACTAATATTTCTTGGTTTTTCTCATTTGTATAAAATTTTAAAAACCAAGGAGTAAAATATTCTATCTTTTGATAGTATTCCAGTTCCTCATAATATTTATTTTTATAATATCTTAATTCTAGCGGAGAAAATTTTCCCAAATACCATATTCTAAAGGGTTTATTACCTTCTGATTGAAACTCTTCATTGAGTTTTCTTCTTATGTAGCTTCCTTGACTATAATCCATTAAATATGGAAACTCATTTCTGATCGAGTAGGAGATTCCTTACTCTTATAAATTCCATAGGGAATATTATTTTTACTTATATTTATTTCTTCTACAACATTTGTCTCATTGTTTCTAGTTCTGGAAGTAGAAGGCCTTGTATCGAAACTTCTACTTGACATTGACCTGCCAATTTCAGGAATTTTGACCTTTCTTGTAGAATTATTAAACATGATTTCTACAGACCCATCAGTCATTTGAATTATCTGGTCTATGTTCGTGTTTACTATTGGTGGTGTTGGAAATCTTTTGTAGGAATGAGATCATTAAATGTACTGACAAACAGTCAAGAAGAGATATTAAAAGTTATAGATCAAATTACTGATCACAATATAAAAAAACAGTTATTAGAATTTCTAATAGAAAAGAACCCAAATAACAGAGAATCGTCAAGATTAATATTACCTAATAAAGGATATCAGTTTCAAGAAGTTATAAATAGATTCAATAGTTATAAGATAAAAGAAAAACCTGTTTCTTTACAAGATTTAAAATATGAAATAAAACAGCTAAAAATAGAAATATCTATGTTAAAAAATGAAAATGAACGGTTTAATACTAGAATATCTAGCCTAGAAAATGCAAGAGAAGAGTCTCAGACATCCTTTATAAAAGGTAAGGATATAAAACAGGAAACAGATGATCTTCCTGATTATTTAAATATATTAAACCAGATAACATACCAAAAATGGTATATAAAAATAAATCTAGTAATAAACAAGAGTTTTGTACTAGAAAATGCCAAAGCATTAATAGATAGCGGCGCAGATCTAAACTGCATCCAGGAAGGATTAATTCCAACAACTTATTTTCAAAAGACAGTACAGTCATTAACTGCAGCTGGAGGAAATAAGTTACCAATCAGGTATAAAATACCTAAAGCACATATCTGTAATCAAGATGTTTGTATTGAAACATCTTTTATGTTAGTTAAAAATTTAACACAAGATATAATTTTGGGAACTCCTTTCCTAAATGATATTATGCCAATAACAAAAATAGATAATTCTGGAATTTATGCCCAGAAGGAAGGAAAGCAGTTAGTATTTCTGTTTATAACAGATCCACATACCAAAATGATAAATGAAATTAAAGATATCCTTATAAAAAAGGAAAATCAGCTAAACTTCTTAAAAAAGGAAATGACAATATACAATATAGAAGAAGATCTAAAGAAACCATATAATCGAATTAAGATTAATGAAATAGAGAATCAGTTTAAAAATGAAATCTGTAATGAACTACTCAATGCCTTTTGGGATAGAAAAAAACATCAAGTCAGTTTACCCTATGAGGAATCATTTAAGGAACAAAATATTCCTACTAAGGCTAGGCCAACTCAGATGAACCAAGAATATTTAAAATTATGTAAAACTGAAATAGAAATGCTTCTAAAAAGAGGACTAATAAGAAAATCTTCTTCTCCTTGGAGTTGTACTGCTTTCTATGTCAATAAAAATGCAGAGAAAGAAAGAGGAAATCCAAGATTAGTAATCAATTATAAGCCCTTAAATAAAGTGTTAAAATGGATAAGATATCCATTACCAAATAAAAGAGATTTGTTAGAAAGACTGAATGAAGCAATTATCTTTTCAAAATTTGATCTAAAATCAGGATACTGGCAAATTCAGATCAAAGAATCTGATAGATATAAAACTGCTTTCACAGTACCATTTGGTCATTATGAATGGAATGTAATGCCCTTTGGATTAAAAAATGCCCCTTCTGAATTTCAGAAAATTATGAATGAAATTTTTAATGACACACCATATATAATTGTATATATAGATGATGTTTTGATATTTTCGCAAAACTTTGCCAGTCATATTAAACATCTTAAACACTTCAAAATGGTAGCCCATAAAAATGGTTTAGTAATATCACAAAGAAAAATGAACTTATTCCAAACCAAAGTAAGGTTTTTAGGACATTATATTTCCCAAGGAAAAATAATTCCAATAGAAAGAAGTATTGAATTTGCATCAAAATTTCCTGATGAAATAATTGATAATAAGCAACTTCAAAGATTCCTAGGAAGTTTAAACTATATATCTGATTATTATAAGAATCTAGCAGGAGATACTGCTATTCTATATGGAAGGCTCAATAAAAGTCCGACTCCGTGGAGTGATTCGCACACCAAGCAGGTAAAGAAAATTAAGTCAAAGGTAAAAAGTTTACCCTGCTTAACATTAGCTAATCCTAATTGGTTTAAAATCGTCGAAACCGATGCATCAGATATCGGATTCGGAGGAATTTTAAAGCAATTAGACCCTGGTAATAAAAAAGAAATTCTTGTCAGATTTGTTTCTGGAAAATGGAATCCAACTCAAAAGAAGTATTCTACTATCAAGAAAGAAATGCTTTCAATAGTTAAATGTATATTAAAATTTCAAAGTGATCTGTTAAATCAACAGTTCCTGTTGAGGATAGACTGCACAGCAGCAAAACAGATCATAGAAAAAGATGTTAAAAATTTAGTATCCAAGCAAATCTTTGCTGGATGGCAGGCACAGTTGTCTGTTTTTGATTTTAATATTGAATACATTAAATCCGAAGAAAATTCTCTTCCAGATTTCTTAACACGTGAATTTTTACAGGGATGATTCCTCTTAGAGGAGCATATGCTCGAGGAATAAATTCTTCTCGAGGAATCAGGGGACGCAGTGCCAATGCACTTCCCATGAATACAGCAAATTTTCTGTTTCATAAACAGCCAGAAAGGGTACCACAGATGGTGGACCTAGCAACCTACTTGGGACAACAAAAACAAAAGCAGGTTGAACAGCAAAATGCTGCAAGAGAAAATCTCTCTTCTTCATCATCATCTAAACCAACAATGAAAGAGGTGCTTCAAGAAAGTACTATTGACACCTCATTCTTGCAAAATAATTGCGAGACTATTATAATGTACCTGAGTCCAAGTGATATCGAACAAATGGAAGACCCATGGTGCATTCGTCAAAAATATTTTGATGAGCAAGGATATCCTTCGATGCAAGACAAAGACAGACAGATAATGGAGAAATTATTGCTCCTTACTGAATCTGTGGAAATTAATCACAATTTCCATAATAATAATATAATTAATTATATCAATTATAGTAAATGTACTATTTGCAGGATCATGCAGCCACAAGAATGGGGATTAGATCCCAACAGGCCAATAATGATAACCAAGTATGGTTATGAAATTATGGCGACCTACTGGGACTACGTCGAGGCTTTCACTAACTTATTTTTTTATGAAAATTTCAAGAGAAAGCACTCTTGGTTTTTACAGGTACATCCTGATGTTCTAGCCAAACCCATTCCGGGTTGGTTCAACAAATGGTGGACTTTCTTCGGCCCTGATCTAAAAATATTACCTAAAGAATTATTAGATCTTTTTGAAGAATGGGTGGACAATCATCCCGTCATCAACAAAATGACCGATGATCAAATATGCACTACTACTTGTCCTATGATCTATTTCATAGAGAACAGAATCCCCTGGATCTGGAAGTGGACCCTATCTACTGGATTTGACTCTAATAATATTCCAGTACTAAAAAGAAATGCTCTTTACAAATGGTGGGTAGGAATGCCCAAAGACAAATTAGATGGCATAATAACTACCATCAAAGGAAATATTCATCTTTATAAGGAGAAAAAAGTATTTGGATCTCCTCAACAATCTAGCACTGATGATGACAACTTATTTATGTCCATGAAACATAAATTAAGTAGGAGATATCCTAATATATCTGAAGAAGAAGTAAAGGCAAAATGCCTAGAGAAAATCAAGAAGGAATTCTTCGAAGCATTTGATGATAAATCTATGAAGTCTGCCTCTTCCCAACAATCTTCATCAAATACTCCCGAAAACACAAGTAATACTTATGATTGCTTAGCAGGAGAAGCACAAGATCCAAATGAAGATCTTGAAGTTCAGAATACTCCTACTCCAATGGAGGAAGTATGGCAAACTATTCTCACCCGAAGACCTGGACAAAAGGGAGCAGTCAAATCTGTCCCAAAAACAGATAAAGGAAAGACTGCGGTCACATCAAGCTCAGGATAAAACCATCCTGTGAAGAAATAGCTTCACCGACATCTTTATGTATACAGTGAACAAATGAGTGGTTCACTGACAACTTTATATCCTGTCACCTTTTACTTTCCAGCTATGAATGGTTTTGTAAATCTGTGTGCACCCCTGGTTTTGTAAATCTGTGTGCACCCCTGGTTTTGTAAATCTGTGTGCACCCCTGGTTTTGTAAATCTGGTTTCTGGTTTGTTTTCCTCCTATAAAAAGCCCCCTTGAGGTGTGTTCAAGGCAGGCGAAAAATATCGAATGAAGAATTACTTTCTTTCATCTCATCTGTCTTAGTCTTCCTCCTCTTCCCTCAAAGTTAGTCTTCCTCCTCTTCCCTCAAAGTTGGTTCCTCCTCTTCAGAGGGAAGAGGAGGAAGACTAAGACAGATGAGATGAAAGAAAGTAATTCTTCATTCGATATTTTTCGCCTGCCTTGAACACACCTCAAGGGGGCTTTTTATAGGAGGAAAACAAACCAGAAACCAGATTTACAAAACCAGGGGTGCACACAGATTTACAAAACCAGGGGTGCATACAGATTTACAAAACCAGGGGTGCACACAGATTTACAAAACCATTCATAGCTGGAAAGTAAAAGGTGACAGGATATAAAGCTGTCAGTGAACCACTCATTTGTTCACTGTATACATAAAGATGTCGGTGAAGCTATTTCTTCACAGGATGGTTTTATCCTGAGCTTGATGTGACCACAGTCTTTCCTTTATCTGTTTTTGGGATAGATTTGACTGCTCCCTTTTGTCCAGGTCTTCGGGTGAGAATAGTTTGCCATACTTCCTCCATTGGAGTAGGAGTATTCTGAACTTCAAGATCTTCATTTGGATCTTGTGCTTCTCCTGCTAAGCAATCATAAGTATTACTTGTGTTTTTTCGGGAGTATTTGATGAAGATTGTTGGGAAGAGGCAGACTTCATAGATTTATCATCAAATGCTTCGAAGAATTCCTTCTTGATTTTCTCTAGGCATTTTGCCTTTACTTCTTCTTCAGATATATTAGGATATCTCCTACTTAATTTATGTTTCATGGACATAAATAAGTTGTCATCATCAGTGCTAGATTGTTGAGGAGATCCAAATACTTTTTTCTCCTTATAAAGATGAATATTTCCTTTGATGGTAGTTATTATGCCATCTAATTTGTCTTTGGGCATTCCTACCCACCATTTGTAAAGAGCATTTCTTTTTAGTACTGGAATATTATTGGAGTCAAATCCAGTAGATAGGGTCCACTTTCAGATCCAGGGGATTCTGTTCTCTATGAAATAGATCATAGGACAAGTAGTAGTGCATATTTGATCATCGGTCATTTTGTTGATGACGGGATGATTGTCCACCCATTCTTCAAAAAGATCTAATAATTCTTTAGGTAATATTTTTAGATCAGGGCCGAAGAAAGTCCACCATTTGTTGAACCAACCCGGAATGGGTTTGGCTAGAACATCAGGATGTACCTGTAAAAACCAAGAGTGCTTTCTCTTGAAATTTTCATAAAAAAATAAGTTAGTGAAAGCCTCGACGTAGTCCCAGTAGGTCGCCATAATTTCATAACCATACTTGGTTATCATTATTGGCCTGTTGGGATCTAATCCCCATTCTTGTGGCTGCATGATCCTGCAAATAGTACATTTACTATAATTGATATAATTAATTATATTATTATTATGGAAATTATGATTAATTTCCACAGATTCAGTAAGGAGCAATAATTTCTCCATTATCTGTCTGTCTTTGTCTTGCATCGAAGGATATCCTTGCTCATCAAAATATTTTTGACGAATGCACCATGGGTCTTCCATTTGTTCGATATCACTTGGACTCAGGTACATTATAATAGTCTCGCAATTATTTTGCAAGAATGAGGTGTCAATAGTACTTTCTTGAAGCACCTCTTTCATTGTTGGTTTAGATGATGATGAAGAAGAGAGATTTTCTCTTGCAGCATTTTGCTGTTCAACCTGCTTTTGTTTTTGTTGTCCCAAGTAGGTTGCTAGGTCCACCATCTGTGGTACCCTTTCTGGCTGTTTATGAAACAGAAAATTTGCTGTATTCATGGGAAGTGCATTGGCACTGCGTCCCCTGATTCCTCGAGAAGAATTTATTCCTCGAGCATATGCTCCTCTAAGAGGAATCATCCCTGTAAAAATTCACGTGTTAAGAAATCTGGAAGAGAATTTTCTTCGGATTTAATGTATTCAATATTAAAATCAAAAACAGACAACTGTGCCTGCCATCCAGCAAAGATTTGCTTGGATACTAAATTTTTAACATCTTTTTCTATGATCTGTTTTGCTGCTGTGCAGTCTATCCTCAACAGGAACTGTTGATTTAACAGATCACTTTGAAATTTTAATATACATTTAACTATTGAAAGCATTTCTTTCTTGATAGTAGAATACTTCTTTTGAGTTGGATTCCATTTTCCAGAAACAAATCTGACAAGAATTTCTTTTTTATTACCAGGGTCTAATTGCTTTAAAATTCCTCCGAATCCGATATCTGATGCATCGGTTTCGACGATTTTAAACCAATTAGGATTAGCTAATGTTAAGCAGGGTAAACTTTTTACCTTTGACTTAATTTTCTTTACCTGCTTGGTGTGCGAATCACTCCACGGAGTCGGACTTTTATTGAGCCTTCCATATAGAATAGCAGTATCTTCTGCTAAATTCTTATAATAATCAGATATATAGTTTAAACTTCCTAGGAATCTTTGAAGTTGCTTATTATCAATTATTTCATCAGGAAATTTTGATGCAAATTCAATACTTCTTTCTATTGGAATTATTTTTCCTTGGGAAATATAATGTCCTAAAAACCTTACTTTGGTTTGGAATAAGTTCATTTTTCTTTGTGATATTACTAAACCATTTTTATGGGCTACCATTTTGAAGTGTTTAAGATGTTTAATATGACTGGCAAAGTTTTGCGAAAATATCAAAACATCATCTATATATACAATTATATATGGTATGTCATTAAAAATTTCATTCATAATTTTCTGAAATTCAGAAGGGGCATTTTTTAATCCAAAGGGCATTACATTCCATTCATAATGACCAAATGGTACTGTGAAAGCAGTTTTATATCTCTTCTTCTTTGAAGTCAAGAAAATAATGTAATTCAAGAGACAATGTGAAAAACAGAAACACATTAGAGTTATAAGCGAAAATATAAAAGGATTATTACATAGAAATTGTTAAGAAATTATGAAAATGACTAGAAAATTTGCAAAGTGTAGTCATGATAAGAATGGTATTAGAATTAACAACTGATCAGGAATTCCTTTATAACTATTTCAAGAATTCTGTAGACAATAAGAATGCTGGAACAGCTAAAAACTTTTCCTAATCATATTGAGATTCAAGAACATTTTCTTATGAAAGAAATGCCAATAATCTTATTGCATTTTAATAAACTGAAAAAATTAAAAAGGTATCTAAAAACAGACCCCCCGTCACTCGGATCTTGGCTAGGATTTCTCCCGTCCTACTTCTCAAATAAATAATAATACTAATAATAATATTAAGTAGATTCAAACCACTTTTTTCTTATAACATTATCACAAGGATTTAAGAAACGCATACAGTATCTCATATGTGAGAGACCTCTTTGCATATGACAATTTAGTATATAATGTTCAACTCACAACACAGACTAACAATAGAAGCTAGGATATGTGCTCCAAACCCTGGCCAGATTAATGCATTGGACAAACTGAGGCATGACCGATCAATCCTTTTTAGCTAGTGATGCTTGTAAACATATAAGACACCATTCTAGGTCATGGTCAATGACAATATACTGGGGGTGATACTCAGGTTGGGTTAACCCATATCTAAACCAACCTCAGCATGTTACATACTACTCACAACTTCTGTCAGGCTGGGGATCAAAAGTGTCAAGCTGGTTAAGTTGCATGAGTCTGGACTGAAGAACTGGGGCAGCCAGGCCTAACCTGAATTCTATAATATGGCATCCAGTCCTATTCCAAGCATAAGCCATATATCTAAAATAAGGCTCAACCAATCCCAGTCTAAAACTGGCCTTTACAATGTAAACTTCCAAGCAAAATCCTATTAAACATACAACATAAATCAACACAATGAGAACTCGACCTTACATACCTAAGCCAGTTTTTAAGGGTCAAAATTTTGCTGAACTGTACATACAGAAGAAAATCTTGATAACAAGCTAAAGCCCAGCAAAACACAATAACAGTCAGCAAAATCATTACCTGAAAATATATCTGATCTGAACAAGTAGAAGCACTGTGGTCGAAGAAAATACGGAAAGAGCAATTATTTACTTCAACAGCAATCCGTGTGATCAATCCAAACATCTTCTTGTCCAGAGACAGGGACAATTGATGGATCTTGTATGGTATTAAGAAAACATGACCATACTCAACAGGATTTGCCTTACAAAAGAAGATTAAACTCAATGACAGAATCATAAAGAATCTTGAACAGCTAGTTTACAAGTACATCATACAAATATAGCCTAATTACTTACATTAACTAAAACCAGTATTCCATCTTTTGGTACCACAGTCGAAAAAATAATCTCAGAGCTTTCCTTTTCTCCATGTGCGATGCAAAAAAGTATATCCTCCTTGTGAGTTTTCATATAACTCGACCTGATAGACTCCAAAGGTTGGAGGACATTGTTCTCAAATTCTGTTAGGAAATTAGAATTCCAATTCTCATTCAACTGAGTGATGAAATTCTTTCCACCGCCAATGACCTGCAGAGGCATCATATATTGGGGCTTGTAGTAATTCTGGAAGACCATTAAAACAAAAACATAGTTGCATTAATTAGCATCAGAAAAAGCACCTTTATTTCACAAGAAGTAACATCATACTTGAGCTGACCCTTCCATGCATGATCTTCCCACTGAAAGGTAACAATTGATAGATTCAAAAGATAGTTTTTAATAAAGTCAAAAATAGACAGAAAATTCATCAAGGTGATTTACCTGAGAAAGAAGAAGGGCATCCAGCAAACTTTGTCTATCTTCAGCAGTGTATGAAAAGCCCCCAAGGCCACCATTCCCTTCAGCAGGACTACCAAGCTGGTAAACATGTGTTGTAATACCTGAAAATCGTCCAAAAAATTGAAAAAATTGTATTTAGTTAATATTGCTTGTAGATGAAAATAGAGAGGAAAACAACTCAACATCAAACACAAAATTAGACTAAGTTTTAGGTGCTTAGCATGCCAGCTCAAAGTTTTATTCCAACAAGAGCTAAACTTTACTAAACCAGTGAAACAACTAGGATGACCCCTCCATGATTTTTAAAGGACGTGTTATTTTGAGATTTTACACAAAATAGCAAATTGTTAACATCTTGTCCAAGAATCTGTATGAATTTTTATGAGAAATGGGTTAAAGATGGAAATTTCTACATACAAAGGTGATGTTTTCCCCCGCCTTTATGCATCCATATATGCTGGTATTCAAAGAATGCTTCACAATTTGACTGATTGGAAAGCCACTCACAAGTTCAAAAAGGGAAACCGATTAGCAGATCTGCTTGCTGGAATAGCCTGCAACAGCCCAGCAATGGCTGTGTACACTTCTGTTTTCCCTGCTGAACTAGACCTAGACCCAGTTCTCGGGCTGACAGTTGGGTTTGTGTTTTTCCCATCTATGGAAGTGGGAAAACAAGGGAATGGTTGGTTGCTAAGATACTTTCTCATATGATATCTTGTAAGGTGAAGTGTAATGTGAATCATTAGAGGAGGGAAGGCAGAAGAAGAAAGAATATATATATGATTGGAGAGCCTTTTGATCCTGCTACCCCTCCAACATACCATCAACTATGATTTCTCCAAACTACTCTGATAGAGAAGAAGACTAAAATAGTGGATAAAAGGATGAAAACATTTAGACTCTATTTAGCTGCTGAGAAAGTGAAAGAAAAGAAAGTTATGGTCGAATCTTCTTTTCCAATGTTTGATAATTGAAAGAAATCAAGAGGAAAATTTAGGAAAAAAAATTTGGGGCCAAAATTTTTCCTTCCTAAGAGGTAGCAACAAGGTCTGACGAACCGGCCGGTTCGAACCGGTCCGGCCTGTAACCGGTACACAGAAACAGTGGAAACCGGTACGGACCGGTTCTGTGCCGGAGACGAAGAAGACAAAGAGAAGGAGAGAGTGCGCGGGGAAGAGAGGGAGGGAGACTTGTAGCCGCCATCGGAGAGCCGTGGAGGGGCGGCGGAGGTCGGAGAGGGGCGGCGGAGGCCGGGGAGGGGCGGCAGAACCCTCGCGGAGGTCGAGACCGTGGCCGCGTTCCCCGTTTCTTTCAAAACAGGGGACGCGGCCAAGGGTTCCCCCGCCCCCCCAGGAGCTCCGCCGCCCCTTCGTGGCTCTCCGATGGTGACCACGGGTCTCCTCTATCCCTCTCTTCCCCGCGCTCTCTCTCCTTCTCTTCTTCTTCTCCGGCTCCGACGGAGAAGAGCTAGCTGGTTTGTACCCGGTATGACGAACCTTGGGTAGCAATTTTAAGAAAGAAATGCAAACCAAGTCTCCTGTAGAAAATTTAGTTAAGACAAGACTTATCCTAGCCAAGCAAGAAAAGATCTTAACAACTTTCGCCTTGATTTTCTTGTTGCAACCAAACAATGGGAAATTCTCAACTTTCTTTTCTTCTCTTTTCTACTAGAGAAAAACCAAGACTAGCATGTAAGATGGATATAAGTAGAAAGATGACTATTTCCTACAAAAAGGGTTAGGAAGGTGACATTGGCCATGTCATCATCACGGGAGGCATGAAGATAGAGAAAGGTAAAGCAACTAAACAAATGGAGTGGAAGTCAAGGAATTGGAATCAGGATTCCTAATCTATTGTTTAGGCATGAAACAAACCAATGAATGAAAAAGGAACAGAGATTAAATTCTAATATTTAATTTAGCTAGTTACATATTAGAATGTAATCAATTTTATATAAATTTTCTAAATAACGTTGACTAAGGAATAGAACTAAACCTTACAAAAATGATCATTGTAATTCTTCTAAGGGACTAGTATATTATATATCCATATGACAAACTTTTAAGCAACAACTTTCTTTTTTACTTTATATTTTCCACTTTATTTAATATTTTTCTATTTCTTTTTGGGTATCTTCTTTGTTTATTATGACTTATATTTTATTATATTCTAGATTTTGTACTTTCTATTTTTGTGTTAATTTTTTTTTGTTTTACCTGTATATGATATTTGTTTAATTTGATAGTTTAAATTTAATTCTATAATTATAATTATTTTATTTATTTATATTCTTATAATTTTTTGATCGTACATTTATTCATATTTTATAATTTTTAAGTAAAATATTTTCTTATGCTTTATTTTATATTCTTTGGCAGTTTAGTGAGGTATGTTGTTACTCTATTTTTCATAACTCAACTCAACTAAGCTTTAATCCTAAACTTGGACTCAGCCCTCATGAATTATTTTCCTCCATTCCATTTTGTTTAATGCTTTGTGAAAGATATAGATTTTTCATACATTTTTATTTAATATTTTATACTAAATTTATTATTTTAATTGTTTTTAACTCTCATATATTTTAATTTCCTATTTAGATTCATATTTTTGTTTTTAATAATTTTTCCTTTAACATGCATTGCACAATGCTCACTTGCCAGTATATAAATATTACATTGAATGCTACTTGATGATTTCACCATTTTCTAATAAAATAATAATTTTAATTAAATATTAATCAAATTATTTTTTGTTTTATATTATAATCATCTATTATTAATTTATGTCAAAGATATTATTTGTTGCTATTTTATACCTCAAATGTTGTTAATTAGTTCATTACCAAAAATATCATTCATTACTATTCTTATGGAAATGAGCACCGCTCTCAATTATGAGTGGAACACCTGTTCGTTCAACTGAAGGAATTGTGATAAAAAAAATATATGATTCTTTTGTTTATTGCTATAACAAAGATTGGATTGAGACCAAAGTCGAAATTCCTATTCCATTCCACTACTCATTTAAATGAACCTAAAATATCCTTAGAATATTAGTTTACATAGTATGGGATGTGTGGTGGAGCGAAGATATAATTAGAATTTAGAAAATATAATAAAATTGATAGAAAGGCATGATTCAAGATATCAAGAGTAATAATGCCCACTTGATGTGGTCATTGATTGCTGACAATATGTCCTGGAGACTTAGGTTGTGTTTGGTTGCGGGACAAATTTTAAAGGATTAATGGAAGGTTATTCGGGTATGTTTGCAGAGATAAGACTATATCTTGGAATAAGATTTTTGTGTGTTTGGTTGGATGGATAAGTATAGGGTATGTTGTTTGCTTAGAGAAATAGAATTTTATGCGTTTGGTTGGATAATTAAGTATGGTATATGTTGTTTGGTTAGTGTAATACGTTGAGGGGAGATGCAGTGTTTTTTTGTTGTTTGGACAAAATTGCCCTTCCATCATTTGTGAAAAATGGCCAAGTATAATGAGGCAAGGTTGAACGTGGGTGCAACCACCTGCCAACTGCAGCCTCTCCTTCCCACTACCTCCTGAACTTGTAGAATGTAGTAATGACCCGAATGCTCATATATTGTTTATTTAGAAATAGCCACATATGAATGTATATTGAAATGTGGTAGTATTACGATGCCCACCATGCACGCCCTCCAATTTATCCATCGCATGGTGCCCAAGCCCCTGAGATAGACAACTTTGGCTAATACTTTCTAAACAAAAAATGGTTAACTATCTAAGAGTGTTGCCTTGTGCAAATCCATCTAAAATGGACAAGAAACATGGGAAAACTAATCCATCACCAAGCATCATCCATCCTAAGCCCTATTAGAACCTCTATGGAGCATATCATGGGCATAGGATGACATTCAAAAAAATCAACACTTGGATCACTCAATTAAGGAACAAAGAATTTGCAATCATCAACCCAATATTTCAATCGTTCATCAACATTCATCAAAAAAACGAATATATCAAGTTGAGGGAAAGAGAACCATACCTTGGCGATGGAACAAAGACCAAAACAAGACAGTCAACTGGAAGTAGGTACAAAGATTCTCGACAATGGGACAGACAACCTAGTGGCGCGTCAAGCAGCCGACAGAAGAGAATAAAGGGAAAGGAATGTCGAAGAGCAGTTCCACCCTTGATGTCTAAGAAACTCTAATAACCTAATCGAAGGAATGGATTTGATCGTCATTGAGACAAATGGGCTTTGCCGGTAGCCAGAAGAGACCCTACAAAGGAGAAGCATCGATGCTAAGCACGAGGGAGGGATTTGAGGAAGGGAGAGGAATCAAAGGAGAGAGGGGTAAAATGCTAATCATGTGGATAAGAAGGCCCCAAAAATTAGAGTAATAGCTAATAGGAGGTTCGCCGTCTCGGTACCGGACCTCCTACCGATGCCATACTAGCACAATGTTGGCACGATATGGTACAAATTTTTTTTTGGCATACTGAGTATCCGTACGCCATCCATACCGGATATCGGTACCGAACCGGTACGGTACAGTACGCCCTGAGAATAGGATTATGTCTTTTGACAAGGGTTTACCGCGTATAAGCCTATTCCTCGCCCCAATTTTGGTGTTTGGTAGGAATACCATGGAATAAATGGCTTACTCCATGGTTAAAACCCCTACCAAACACACTCTTATATTTTCCTTTTAACTATAAGTAAAAATATCTTCCATACAGTTAAATCATCCAAAGTCATTTGTATCAATCATTAAATGAAATAACATGTAGGCGCTCCAATGCTTTTAGCCCAACCCTAATCCTAACACTATAAAAGCAACTAGTCTCCCAGCTTTTTAATTTCCATTGTAATCATAATAAGAGTTCCTCCATAGAGGTGTAAACCATGCCAAACTTCTATAAAAAGGGATCCTAACACTACTGGACTCTGAGAAGGAAGCGGCCCAAGACGAAACTCTTCCTCAAGTTGGGATTTCCATGATTCAATGCATACGAAGAGTCCCACATCCTCCAAAATCCAAAGTTATGGTCACTTGTTGGTCATGGTAAAACTTCAACTTATATAGATTAAGAATGTTATATGCTAAATAGATCTTAAACAATTTTATCAAGAAGGGATATTAGCGCATAATCCATAATTTTTTAAAAGTTTATCATATATGTAAAAGCTTTAGCATTAGCCAATTGCCTGGCATATGCATCATAATTAGTTCCCTAAAGCCACGACAACTAATGAAAAAGAGCAACAGTGGCATAAAAAATCTAGAAGATTGATGATGAAGAGAAATTTTTTTATCCATTTCTATAATTGAATACAGTCAAAAAGCAAGAAAACTGAAAAATAAGCTCCGTTCATCATATATTTATTTATGAAAACAAGATTGCTCAAATACCAGCCACATGTTTGAATAGAGAAACACAGTTGAGGTTTGTTACGTTCTCCTATCATGTGACTTGAGCATGTTCCCTGTTCATAGAATTTTAGGCTTCTAACACCATTCCTCATGTTAGTAGATAATTTACTTTTATCTGGCTATTTTCTGAACCAAATAACATTATATTATAAGGAACAAGCAAAGAACAAAGATACAGATCTAACACCAAATATATGGAAGAAAATGTTCTGATTAAAGGGGAAAAAAGTAAAGAAACAAAAGCAAGATTCTGCCAAAAAAATATTCAAATAGGTGCAGATTAACCTTTTAGCTTCTATACATAAGCACATCATGCTAATGAGCATACAATAAATTGCATTAAAAGAACTCTGTGGCTAACCTAATAAGACAATAAAAAGAAACCAAAAGCCAACATGCATTTCCAATGTGAATAATGTATCTTCCAATTAAGTGGACACGTTAACAATAATGTAAAGGGGAAAACACATGGATGAAACATAAAGCAACAAGGGGAAAAGGAAAACCTGCGAAAGGCATTTTGTGACATTTGGACTGTTCCGAGCCGGCATTCTGCTTCGGAAATGGGTATTCCCCTTCAATCTGAGTGACTGATACCATACTTTTACGATGCTCAATTACACTATTAACTTAGAAAATCTACAAAACTAAAGCTTGATCAAGCTTCAGGACCACCGCCAGCGAGGAATGTCAGATCTGAAGGATGCCCACCAGCAGATGGTAGGGCACCCCGTCCACCATGGAAAGAAGGGGAAGCAAGCAAAAACTTAGGGAAACCTTGCAAGCATTCTCTTCTCCTTCTAATAATAAGACGGTATTCTTTGCTTAGAGCCGTGGTTGATTTAGTGAAGCCACCCCCAATCGAACTAGCAATTCCCAAACAGCACAAACAAATTCTCAAGAATCTCCCAGCAGAGATCAGCAATCAAGCAATTCACGGAACACCAAGAGGTCTTGACTCCAACTGTCAAGATCTGCGTCAACTGCTCAAAATCTTCTGCCTACATATCCGAAGAGTCAACAGATCCCAATCGCAATTCAGAACGTAAAAGCTTCCAAATATACTCTTCCTCCAACTCAGAAGGCTCTGCGAAGAATTAACACCTATTTTGATCAAATTACACGCAAAATACTCTCCTAAACATACAAAAATCCCACCAATATAGATATTTTATCAAAACTGAGAGATCCCCAGAATGGAACAGCTATATCTTTTCGAACAAACACTTACCAATAAATTGTAGCAAAATGAAGAATTCCGATGCAAACCAAATAATCGAAGACTACCAATAATATACAGCTTCAAAACCCTAGATTACGAATAATTAAGTACAACAAAGCTAGAATTTCCCCGTGGGACCAAATCGAAATCCCTAATTCTACAACAAGCTCAATTGAATCACGAAAACTTCGCAGGAAAGGGCATAGAAGAAACGCGGCAGTAAGAGAGAGAGAGAGAGAATAGAAGAGGGCGGGGGACGAAGGGCAACTATAGATACCTAGTTTTTTTTTTTTTTTTTTTTTTTTTGTGGGTATAAAGTACCTAGGGTTCTTCGACGAGGAGGAAGCGGAAGGGTGAAAGGAGTCCGTCGTCCTTTGGGAAGCGAAAGCCGAAAAGGCAAAACCTGAGATTCCGTAAATCCAAGGTTATCGGGCAGCGGTATTTATAGCGTTTTATTTTTTTTTAATTATTATTTTTTGGGTACAATGCGGCCATATGAGCAACTATAAAAACAAATTCAAAAGGCCTCTTTCGAGTAATGAGCAATGAAGGAGGCAACTCAATCTGCAACTTGTTTGTCTCCCAATACACATAAGCAACCTGAAATGAGTCATAATCTCGCACTATCCTGTGGATATCCCTAAGTAGTGGGTGGCCATCACCCCTCCACTCCTCATCCCGAATCCACTCGACCAGCATCGTTGAGTTCCATTCTAAAAAAATGTTGTCAGCCTCTAGAATATCCTCACAAAGGTGATGTCCTCCCAAGCTGTCTTGAGCTCCACCCCAATTGCTGTCATGTCACAGGTGCAACCCCTCATGTGACAATCAATCTGGAGTTGTGATCCCTGATCACAAAACCGATACCTTTTATATCTCCATCTGCCAACACACTGCCATCAAAATTTATCTTGAAATTGTTGGAGGGTGGGAGCTGCCAAGAGACAACAGTGAGTCTGGGCGCTGCAACAACGAAGCGGATGTCCTAGATGTTCCTAGCCGTCCCGGATGAAGTCTCCATGGTAGTGTTGATGATCTCTAAGGAGGGCTCTATCCATCGCAACCCTCAGGGATGTCCTCCTACCTTCAAAGAGACAGGTGTTTCTGTCTAGCCAAATGTCCTTCTATTCCTCCGGCCCTAGGTAAGCTCCTCTTGAACTCTTGCTCTATTTTCTTGCCTTGTTGCATTCTTTTCGGACATGCTCCCTAGTTTTGTTATTCTCGCTGCCATAAAGACTGACCTCACGTTGATTCGTCAAAGGAGAAGAATAAAAAAGAGGTTAGGGCATGGCTACCGAGGTCGAGGTTCCCCAGAAGAAAAGGCCGAGGGGGGAGTCCTCCTTGGCTACTATCGCTGAGGCTGCCACCAAGGTTGTCGTCGAAGCTCCGATTCTCGAGGTATCCCCCAAGCTGCTCGCACCTTAGGGGGAGACTGCGAGGTCCAATGCCAAGGCCAACGCTGTGTCACCAATCATGTCAGCCCCTAAGAAGGGGGTCGGCCTGGCACAAACCTCTACTACTATCATGTCTCCACTCCAATCGTCCCTCGAGGCTTGCGACTTGGCTCGCTCTGATTCGAGATTGTCCGCATGCAAGGAGTGCCCTTCAGCTCTGGACTGTGCCCTCATGGTTTACTCCCGGGGTTGGTTTGTGTGAGAGTCAGATTTGGCTCTGGCGAATCCCATGGTGGTGATGGACTTCGTCCACATCATGTGGCTCCCGGCCGATAAGGAGACTATGCACTTTGTTGGCATCACCGAGTTTTTCGATGAGGCTTTTACAACGGTCATCCGAGTAGATCTCTAACTTGCAAACTTTCATAATGTCCTTTAATTCAGCTATTAACTATTGTTCTCTTTTCCAACATGCCCATGCGATCAGCGAGGTGCATCGAATGGTTACGAGGTTCTCGAAGCGTTGCTCGGTGCTCGAGGGAAAGTAGGAAGCTGCCGAAGAGCGAGCCGAGCTGGTTGAGGCGAAGGCCAAGTCGGTCGAGGATGAGATTAGGTCGACAGAAACCCATGCCTTGGCCGCGCAAATCGAGGCAAAAATGAAGGAGGCCCAACTATTTGCAGCTTGGGAGGCCCCCAAAGCCGCCGATCAGAGGGCAACGAAGCTTTCTGTGAAGTTGGCCCAGGTCGAGCAAAGGGCCCATGAGGCCGAGCAGTAGGCCAATGAGGCCGATCGGCAGGCTGCCAAAGCCAGGAAGCAGGTCATCCGTGCCGAGAGAAAGGTCACAAAGGCAGATGAGGAGTATCGCACCTCGGAGGAGTTTCGAGAGGAGACTTTGGAGAACGCACCCAATGCCTTCGGAAAAGGCTTTGAGGCATGTCGAGCACAAGCTCAGTGGCTCTTCCTGAGGATGGATTTCTCCGGTCTCGATGACGACAACGATGGTGGAGGAGGCGGCAAAGGTACTGACGTCGATGATGGGAGAGATGGTAGGGGCGATGGCGATGGCGAAAGCAACGAAGGGCAGGAGTGAGGTTCCGCATGTGCCTTTTTTGTTTTTTCTTCTTTTTGCTTGAATAGACCAAGATCTTTGTACTTTTTATTTTGTTCGGCCTCTGTGGAGGTCAGTGTAAAGATTCATAACTTTAATGAAAGTAAAAAATTTCAAAGTACCTGACTTTAGTTTTTGTCTGAGTTCATGTCATCGCCCCAAGCTTTGATCTTCTCTTGTAACTCTTTTAGCTCGACTTCTGCTGAGGTCAATGTATATACTAAAAGATAATTAAAAGTAAAGAAATTTCTAAAGTACCTGACTTCGGCCTTTACTTGTGTTTGTTCATTTCTTGGTTTGAGTTCGGATTGTCACACTAAACCCTTTTTCTTGTGGAGCTTTAGCTTATCTCGAGCTCCTCGGTCGATCTTTTTGGAGTTCAGCTCTCGAGGAATTCTGAGTAAGCTTGGTTGAAGGAGGTCCTAGGTTGGCCCGGGATATCTCCTTTCATCTCTGGATTATAGCCCAGAGGCATCCATGGACTATGGTCCTAGAGGGATTCCAAGTGGGCTTGGTCTTCTGCTCATATCGTTTTCGACTTGAAGAGATCGATCGGCACACTAAGCCTTCGGCACAGAGGCTAGTCTTCTGCTTGGGCCATTTTTGACTTGAAGAGGTCGGTTGGTATGCCAAGCCTTCGACGCAGTGGCCAGTCTCCTGCTCAGGCTATTTTCGACTTGAGAAGGTCGGTCAGTATGCCAAACCTTCAGCGCAAGGGCCGGTCTCCTGCTTGGACCATTTTCGACTTGGGGAGATCAGTTAGCACACCATGCCTTGGCGCGGGGGCCAGTCTCCTGCTTGGGCCATTTGCGAATTGAGGAGGTCAGTTGGCATGCCAAGCCTTCGGTGCAGGGGCCAGTATCTTGCTCGGGCCATTTTCGACTTGAGGAGGTCGATTGGCATGCCGAGCCTTTGGCACGGGGGTCGATCTCCTACTCGGACCATTTTCGACCTAAAGAGGTCGACGACATGCCAAGCCTTCAATGTAGGGGTTGATCTTTTGCTCAGAGCATCTTCGACCTGAGGAGGTCGATTGACACGCCAAGCCTTCAGTGTGAAGGCCAATCTCTTGCTCGGACCATTTTGGACCTGAAGATGTCTTCCAGCACGCCAAGCCTTCGGTGCAAGGGTCGGTCTCCTGCTTAGGTCATTTTCGACTTGAAGAGATCGGTTAACATGCCAAGCCTTCGATGTGGGGGCCAGTCTTCTACTTGGGACATTTTCGACCTAAAGAGGTTGGTCGACATGCCAAGCCTTTGATGCGGGGGTCGATCTTCTACTTGGGCCGTCTTCGATCTAAAGAGGTCGGTCGGCATGCCAAGCCTTCGGCACGGGGGGCATTCTTCTGCTTGGGCCATCTTTAATCTAAAGAGGTCAGTCGGCGTGCTAAGCTTTCGGTGTGGGGGCCAACCTTCTTCGTGGGCCATTTTCAACCTGAAGAGGTTGGTCGGCACACCAAGCCTTCGACGTGGGGGCTGACATTCTCATCTCTAGAGTATGATCCTAGAGAAATCTCTAAACTAAGATCCTAGAGAAATCCCGAGTGGGCTCGATCTTGAGGAGGCCCTAGGCTTCCTCGGAGTGTCCTAAGTTAAATATGATTGCCATAGTCTTCCGATCTAAAAGACAAACACAATAAGAAAATTTTTTATTGGAAATAAGTTCGAACTACAATGAGCCATACTGATAATAAGATAGACGGAGTTCCAAGTCCGTGGTATTGGGGTGTCGTCGGGGTGTTCCAACCGGTATGTCCCTGGTTGCTCTGCTTCAATTACTTAGTATGGGCCTTCCTAGTTTGGGCTCAGCTTTCCGAGCTCTCTTGGTCGAGATGCTTCGATCTTCCTCTAGCGGAGCTCGCTCGCACGAGGTGCTTGGGACCTCGGCGGGACTGCCAGCGATGGGGTTAATGACTCCTGCAGTCAAACGATTGTTAATTGGCTTCGGGGGCGGTGGATCGGAGGTTGAAGCGGGCGCTCTTCGATCCTGCCGAGTGCACACATACCAATCGAGCAACCCGCATTGAATGAGTGTCTCGATTTCATCCTTAAGCTGGATGGACTCTTTGGTATCGTGGCCGTGATCCCAGTAGAAATGGTAGTACTTCTTCTAGTCTCTCTTGGTCGCCAGGCCCTTCATCTGACGTGGAGGGTGCAAGTAGCCTCAGCCTTCGATCTCCATGAAGATCTGGGTCCTCAGGATAGTGAGAGGCGTATACCTCTCAAACAAACTTTCAAAAAAGGCTCCTAGGTCATCACGAGCCCCTCCCGTGCAGATGTGAGACAATCCTTGGCTCTCTTTGTTCCTCATGCCCTCTCTGGCCTCCTTGAGGAGGTATCCCACCAACAAATTCCCTAGGGAGGCTATGGCTTCCTTCACATTGTTATACTTGTCTGCCCATGCTTGTATCTCGGTAAAGTCGGAGGAGAAGCGCTTCTCCAAGGAGAAGAGAAAGCACGATGGCCATAGGCTGCTCTTCATCGCTAACATCACGACCGACTCATTCAGGTCGCAAACCTTCAGCATCGCCGCATTGAAGTGACTAATATAGTTCTTGAGGGTCTCTTTCTCCTTCTACTTGACATCGAGCAGCGCGTCTGAGCCACAATGCCGCTTTTTGCTAGAGACGAAGTGCATCACAAAGAGGCGGATGAGCTACTCGAAGGAGTAGATGGACTCGAGCCGAAGTTTCGAGAACCGGAACCAAGCCGCCTTGCGAAGAGTTGCAAGGAAGGCCTTGCAAAACATAGCTTCGGTGGATCTATACAGCATCATGAGAGCCTTGAAGCTCTCAAGGTGATTCAGAAGATCCGAAGTGTCGTCGTACAGCTCTACTTAAGGTATCTTGAATTGAGGTGGGATCGGTTCCTTCAAGATTTGCCTGATGAATGGCGATTCCTATTTCTTCGATTCTCCTATCGAGGTCGGTATCCTGCTGGGGAGGGGACTCCGCAAGAGAAACGGGCGAGAGGCTCTGTACAAAGTCTCTACCAGAATGGGAGCTTAGAGTACATCGTTTCCCATTCCGGCCTAGAGTACTTCGCCGAGTACACCAACTCTGGCGAGATCACTCCAAATTTTGGTGTTGAGAGCGGTGGCTGACTAGGTGCATACGGTGCGCTCGTGACTGACGGTGGTGGCTGGGCTGGTCGGATTATAACTGGGCCGGCTTTGGTCATGCCACTGCCTATTGTAGACCTTAGACCGTTGCGGTCAACGCCTGCACCTGTTGAATGAGCAGGTAGAACTACTCATTGTCCACAGGTACAATGGGTTCTTTTGGCAGAGCAGATTTCGGGCTCTGTAACAACCCTAGGGAGGTCAGAGCGCGACATTGCGATACGTGCGATGCACCATGGGCTCCTCGTGACCTCATGCGAGTTGTCTCTCCCTTCATTAGATGTCGATGTAGCTGGGCAGGACCCTTTCTCTAATACCAATTATTGCACAGGATCCAGACCGAGGTCGGAACGCGACTTAGATGACCCTGCGGTCTATTGGAGTTGAGTTGAGCAGCCTGGTTGAGGCGTCGGGTGCTGGTGGCCTGCCAGAAGTTCACTTGCCAAAAAGTTTTTGACAGAAGATCCTCCGATATCTAAATCAGAATAGAGAGGCAACAACATAGAAGGAAAGGAGCCCAATAGAGTTTTGTTCTCTATGAGTAATATGGCATGCATACATGAGGTTCTCTAAATTTTTCTTTTATCTAGAGGAGTCGGATTTGTCGTTACTTGGGTTGATGTGGCGTACACTGATGGCTAGGTAACGACCAGTAATACAGACATGATATGAGAGCTAGTCTGTGTGGGCGGCATGCAGTGCTGGTGGGGCGCAGGCCGTGGTGCTGCCACGACTACGGGTTGTAAGGCTATCGGTTGTTAGGATTGTTAGTCCTTATCGACATATGTTGATTATTCTTCTGAATTGATTGGCTCCTCAGCTGTCAGCTGATCAGCTCTTCGATCGGGGCCGAAGTCATTTTCTACGGTTTATGTTCGAAGTCAAGTCTGGCTCGAGATCGAGGTGGCCAATATTTCTATGCTCTATTCATCCCAACATCCTTCTAATTGACTAGCTGTAAATTGTGGTCTTAGATGGATGGGGATGGATTCTTCGCCCCAAGGAGAAGACATTTTGGTCGGTTCACAATTAAAGATTTAGGGATGAAGACGTGGCGCCAAGACCTCGAAGCTGCGAGGGGATGAGGATGATATTTTTATGTGACGAAACTGCCCTCGTCGGTGCTCCCATGGAAGCTTGCGTGTCCCCCGCCGAGAGGCGGTCCATCCTTTGGCCACAAAAGGACGAGGAAACAGCCTGGACGAAGACTGGTCGGTGTCCTCGCCTGGGGGCATTCTCGTTATTCCAACGCGATCTGGGGGATTTTTCGCCATAAAAACAAAGGAACGGTACCCGGCGCTGGCGCACCTGACAGACTTGTCCTTTTTTTATTCTCCCTTTTTTTTGTCATAAGCTACCAATGCGAGGCTTAGATTTTAGACTACAGGGTTGATACGTTCAATAGTTTGAGCATTTCTTCAAACTAAAATCTATTAATATTATCTGTAGAAATGTTTGTAGTTAAAATTGTGGTTCTTTGGCAGTAGTGTAAATATCCATTCTATGATATTCAAATGTTTTCTAAATGAACCGTGACACTAGTTGGATGCTGCGAAAGCTTGCTTTGTCAACAAGACATGTTTCTTTTTTGTTTTTCTACACAATCAAAACAATAGGCCAAGATGATGCTAATGATGGCATGCCACAAGTGTCATTATGCTACAAATAATTTTTAGCTTAGTTATTACTCATTGTTATGATTTTAATCATGGAAGAAGCAAATTAAACTACAAACTTATGAACCTAGAAGGAAACAGATGACGCAACCATAGCACAACACATGAATGCCAATGTCTGCCAATTGGAATAATTCATTTCACCATAGTCATCCATCTCTGCATTTCGAACTAGTTCATACTTCTCATCCAAGGACTCCTGGGGGGCAAAATTTTGGATCCGTAGGTTTTATGGATCCATACTTTTGAAGACCCTGAGAAGATTTCCTGAATGATTGCTTTCTTCCTTATCAAGTGTTCTTGTATCAGTGTCAACAATGCAACAGCTAAGTTGATAACAGATAAACAATTCGACATGGATAATGGATAAAATTAGTCATTGGAGAAACAAAAAGAGCGATGTGCAGACTGCAAGATCAGTATATCTCACAGAAGTCACCAAAAGTATAAATAAGCCTAACCACGTCTTTATCGGCATCCTACATCTTTTTATCCTTCTATGTATTAGTGCTTTTGAATCGAGAAATTTGATGGTTAACGTGCTCTTTGTGGTTCATCACCAGGCAAATCATCTTCATCATGGTAGATATTCTCTGCCATCTGCCATATTTGAAGAATGTTATCTTCAGCAACACTAGCAATGACCCAGTCCTCGCAAGGATTCCAAGAGAAATCGGAGATCCTGCTAGTGTGGCCTCCATGAATAAAAAGTAGCTCTGGTGGGCCATCCTCTGCGTCTTCTGGCGTTTGCTCCTCATCAATCCTGTAACAAAAATTACTTCAATATGAGCACGGTAAAGTCAAATGAATGAGGTACCATGTTACAGCAATTAAACATGTAACTACTATCTACATGACCTGACAACATTTACATGAATAAAGAAAATTTTGCTTTGATGGATGGACAGAATCAAGTAGAGCAAAGAAGGAAGGTGAAAAAGAAGAGCCCAAAATAAAGCTGAAAATGCATATAAAAAACAACAGAGAACCACGAAGCAGATCCACTCACAGGCTAAATAAACTCTGCCATAGCCCACTGGTGTAATTTTATTTGTAACCTAATATCGGGAAAGGCATATATAGTTACAAAGGAGCAACCTAAAAAGCTATTTTAGTGCCAGGATGGTAGCTTTTACTAAATGAACCTGAAAGAATATTTTGATTGCTATAAAAGCACAAAAAAACTCCCATTTTCTACATTTTTCAGGCTTCATTAAATCTAAAACAGTGGAAGTCAAAACAGACATCCACCTTGCATCCCACCATTTAGTGTGCCACATTCTGACCTCTCAATAAGATAAAAATCTTTGCAAGTCAATCCAAAGAGCCAAAAAAATTTTCAGCAGCATGCCACTTTCTGGGTGTGAAGAAACATGTGAAATCAGAGACACACGGAATTCAACGTCAGAGTTACAGAAGCAAGGTTTGCTTGGATCCAGGACAAGAGAAACCTCGGTCCAACCACACAAAAGAACCTGAAAATTTCTTTGGGCTTGGTATAGGTGGAAGTGGAAGACCCCAAGGGTCATGGAAGGGGTGGTTTGCTTGTTACCAGGACACAAGAAAAACTTTGGTCTGACCACACAAGGGACCAGAAAGATCTCTTTTGACTTGCTAAGGGGATGAAAAAGCAATAGAGCAAAATATGCAGAGGAATATCTAAAATAGTTCACTGATAGAGAATGAGGAAGAGATGAGTAGTGATTGATCAGCATGTCATATGAACTCTTGCACAAAATCAACAACGTGACTTGTGGAAGAATTGCCTGTCAGCTTCCTTGGAAGGAACACTGAAGTATGTCAAACTCCAGTGGAGCCGACACCACAGTGCTTGTTAAGAATCAGCACTCCACCAGAAAAAGAGAAATAAACACTCCAAGACAGACCTCAAACTTATATTAGCTTTTTGTAAAACAGTAAAAGTGAATATAAGACTGATATTTAGAAGCTCTAGGGCATCCCTACTGACCTAAGACTCTTGGAGACCATAGAGCTCCTAAACATTAGAAAAGACACAAAAACAAGATAGAGTTTAGCCATGCATTGTCATCCTGACAGAAAAGAAAAGGCAAAACAACAATTTCTGGCAGTTTGAGACAGTTCTGGGGTAAAACAGCATTTTCTCCATCAGCTCTCTTACTCATATGATTCTTAAGCCGATGAAAGTTTATCGAATAGTATATAACACTTAAAATAGCTGAGATGGATAACATTTATAGCAAAGTCCTGTGAGAATACCTGCTAAGGTCCCACACCATAAGCCTTCTACCAAGACAACAAGAAGCTAAGATAGTCTCATTCGTTGGACTCCACCCAACTTGGAAAACCTGCTCCCTAATCATCAAGCAAAGTTGCAAATGACAAGAGCATTTATTTCTATCATCAAATTGAGATATACAGCAAATCAATGAATGGAGTAATTATACAATATAAAACTTTATTTACTTGTGACTGTCAAAGGTGTGAAGAGAAGTACTGAGCTTGCGGAGGTCAAATAACTTAACAGTTTTATCAGTTGAACCTGTTGCTACAACCCACTCATTAAAGGGATTGAACGCTAAGCAATTAACCTGCATGGAATCATGGTTTGGAAGTCAGGGTCATTGATTTGTATGTCTTGCAGTTATCGCCACATAAATAATTATAAAAAAAAGAATATAACATAATATCTGATGCAACAAAGTGTTAGATAATATCAACACAAGGAGAGTGAAATAAGTATTGCAAAATAAACAGATAGTGACAGGGAACAATGTTAAAGGCCCCACATCTTTTCTCCAAAATAGAATTATGTGAAATGCTTTTATATTATCAGAAAAGACCATTCGAAAGAAAGATCTCAAGAGGGACAATTTTGCAGGTTTCCAACACTAACCATGAATAGTGATTTAGGTTGAGATGAATACTTTATTTTTTTAAAAAAATAGTATTGATTCATAAATTGATCCCTAAAGCTCACCCTGCTGAGATGGGATAAGGCATGTTTTTAGAGGTCTAAGTTTTCGTGCATAAAGCAATGTTCACTACCACTAGAGCAGTCTAGCTTATTCCATTATCTACTCTTTTATGAGTCACCTGTTGATAACTCAGTACAACAATATATGATAACAATAAGTACAGTCACGATTGTTCAATTAGATGATAGTAAACATATTTGAAATATTGTACTTATCTGACTATTGAAGACTATGATAATCATAACATTGTATTATTGTAATTGATTTCTTTAAAGGCTATATGTGCATGCAAACTTTGAATTCACAAAAAGAGAAGGGATAACTTTGCATGGTCTTACAACAGGACAATAGATTAAGCAAACAAGTAGGACATCAACCCCTTCAGAGATTTCAACTTCTCAATATCCAATATGTTGATGGGAGTGCAATTGGATGTTATTTGGTCATTAGTAATTCCTTGGTCCAAAAGAAATGTAAACAGGGAAAATAAAAAGGTACAAAACCTTTAAACGCGAGGCAGACAAAGGTTGCTAGTCAAGCACAGACTGCACCAATATATTTTAATGATACAGAGTGGACATATATAATTTGTGAGCTTGAAAGTTCAACTTGCATGAAGATAAAACACAAGGAGGTTATTCATTAAGCATATTTTTGACAATATGTTTATCCTTCAGAAAGCATTTTGGATTCACGATTTACATTGCCTAGGAAGGAGGCAAATTAGGGCTCCTAAACAATCAAGGCTGCCTTACAGCTGAAGGCAAATTAGTGATGCTTGCAAAAACTATTTTGCAACTTTTAGAATGTTACCATGGCACGTTTAGGGGTGCTTAAAAAACTATTTTTCAACTTTTAGATGAAAGACATTTTTGAGAATCACCTTTCAGGAAGCAGAAGCAATGGCAAGCACATCCTTGAGGGGGAGAATGGGGAGTTACAAAACCTAAAATTGCCCTATACTTCCATTTCTTCCACCAGCCTGGTTGTGGATGAATTAACACAATTGATAATTACTTTTCAGCTGGTTTCATTAAAAATTGTCAATGAACAAAAAACATTCCTTCTAGAAGTGCTGTGAGCCTTAATATCCTCAAATTTATACACTTAATAACCAAGACATAAGAAACATTCATTATTCCAGATATTGATATCAGCTTGCTATATGGTTTAAATAAAGTTAAAAAAATATTTTTTGTCATTGCTCATCTACCTGTCTTGAAGAGGAGAATACTTAAAGCCTAGAGAAAGTAAAACTAATCCAGTAATGATTAAGCAATCAAGTCATTACATATTGATGGAACCATCCCAAGTATGTGCTGGAGTAGATTATGGTGCCAAACAAGGTGTTTAAGAAAATTACGGAAAACTATGAAGCTTTCTAGTTATTCCAGCAGGAATAGAAGAGAGCAGAAGATCAATGACATTTGTAACACATTCTTCTTTAACAACTCCTACAACTGAAACCTATATATAAAGGTATTCAATCAGCATCAGTTCATTCAGATATCTACAAAGTCATTCCATGTTGAGTATAGACCAATGGAGAAGGATGACTGATTTATCCAATTTCAACAAAATCTCTTTCAACATAAAATGTCTCACTAGATACCTCAGAGGCATAACGAAAAGAGGGGATAGAGTTATATGCTTAGTTATTTATGAAAAGGAGGGAAGTTGCATGATCATAGTGATTTCTAATTGACTAGCAAAATCTTGATGCTGATAACCAGAAGGAGGCACCACTAGCAGCAGAATAACATAATCTACTAGAAACTGGCATTTACAATGAAGGGATATGAAAAACACAATGTTGATTAGTTATGTCAGAGGGGGTAACATTGTTATAAATCAAGACACTCACCTCACCTTGATGAGCAACCACTGACTGAATTGGCTTGTTAGCTGTTGGTGTACGAAGATCCCATATACGCAAATAACGATCATCACCAACAGAACCAAACAGGTATTCATGCCTCAAATGCCAAGCAACATCTTCGACAACACCTACATGAACCTATTTTCCAGAACATCATGAGTTCAAAATTCAAAATTATTCAAAAGAGTAACACCACTTCAAAGGTATTATACCAAAATAAGTGACACCTCAAGAATCGATGGTGACTATAAAATACTCAGTATAACAAAGTACAGATAAAAGAATATGAGGAAACATGTGATGCCTTCTACCTCTATTGCTATTTGCCCACGCACAAGAGCCTTTGTGATGCAGGTGCATGGACGTCATACAACTTGCAAGCCATTTTCAGAGTATTAAATGGTCGAATTTAGAAAAGTTATTAACATAAAAGTTTTAGGTCTCTTTCTCTTCTTTCCAACAAGCCTAAGAACATTAAAATCCGAGTTATGGTTGGAAAGTTATAGGTATTTTAAGAGGCAGGTGTCTTTTAACCTTTTAAATTTCCTAAGAGAATTTAGTTTTGGCTTTGATGTCTTTTATTGTGTGAGTTACCCATATTAAGGTGACTCTTGACCTTTCATTTTCTTTTGTCTTTTCATGTTACCCATGACTTGCCTATAAATAGTCATGAATTGTAATGAGAAGGCATCTAAGTATTTGAATGAAAGTTATCTTCCTCCTTGCACAAGAAATTTATCTTGTCTTTTCTCCCACTTCCATTGGATTGCAAATTGATCCAAGCGGTATCAAGTGGTATCAGAGCGAGGTTATCATCTCTTGACGTTTTGAGAGGAAACCTATCGCATTTCTCGTGGTGGTGTTGACGCAAGCTTCAACCAACCATGGCGAGCCGAGGCAACCTAGGTCCTTCTAGCGATGAAGAATCTCGTAGAGAGCGAGATCTTCGCGACATAGAGAATGATGAGTTGCGGCGGCAAGTCCAAAATCTTACCGAAAGGTTGGCTCGTTATGAGCAAAACCCGAGTGAAGAGGAGGGCGGCACCACTGAAGAAGATCGCAACACCTTCCGTGACCAAAGTTTACGTCGTGGTAGAAGGAGCAACTCTTCTTCATCTCACCAACATCGTCATCAATTTCGATTTCCAGACATCAGGGTAGACATTCCTGAGTTTGAAGAAAAAAATGCAACCTGACATCTTTCTAGATTGGCTTAACACTGTTGAGCGAATCTTTGACTACAAAGAGGTCCTCGATGAGCTTAAAGTGAAGATTGTAGCCATCAAGCTTCGAAAACATGCATCAATCTGGTGGGAGCGCCTCAAGTTGCAAAGAGCAAAGGAGGACAAAACCAAGATTCGTACTTGGGAGAAAATGAAGAAAGAGCTTCGCAAAAAGTACCTTTCCGAAAATTACCTTCAAGATGCATTCCTCACTATGTATCAATTCACTCAAGGGATGCGAACCATGGAGGAGTACACTGAAGAGTTCGACAATCTTATGGTTCGTTGTGGTGTAGCAGAGGCCGAAGAGCAAACAATAGCTCGTTACCTTAGCGGATTGAGGCGTGACATCCATGATATGGTACACCTCCATTCTTTTATTTTTCTTAATGATGTTATTAAACTTGCTACTAAGGTGGAACGCCAACTTCAACGGCGAGAAAAGGGTTTAACAAATGCTCCTGGAGGCCGAAATTTCAAGCGTGAGGGCATTCCTAACCGGGGGAGTGCATCGCAATCTCATTCGTCTTCTACATCCAAGCCAACCACAACGGTGAAAAAGGATGCTTCATCTTCTTCTCGGCCAACATCATCTCGACCTCAATGTTTCAAGTGTTCTGGCTATGGGCATATTGCTTCTGAGTGTCCAAATAGAAGAGTGGTTTCTCTTGCCGAAGAAGGTGATGTGAAGAAAATGAGTCAGATTTTATATATGATGAAATTGAAAAAGACATCACATATAGCGATCATGGTGAAGCTTGTGGTCCGTCGAACCCTGAATTCAATACGAAGCAAAGATGATCATATATGGCTCCGGCCAGAGTTGGGCAACGGGCCGTGCCGGGCCGGCCCGGCCCAGGCCCCCCGGGCCAAAACTCTAAACGGGCCGTGCCTGGCACGGCCCGTGAGGCACGGAAGGCAAGCCCGGCCCGGCCCCCGGCCCCTCTATTGGTGGGCCGGGCCGGGCACGGCACGGCACGGGCCGTGCCAGGCACGGCCCGCAACGTCTCTAAACGGGCCGTGCCTGGCACGGCCCGTAACGGCTCCAGACGGGCCGTGCCTGGCACGGCCCGTTTGGAGAGGGGGGAAGAAAATAGCCGTTTCCAACGGCTATTTTCGGGAAAAAGACGGTTTTGCCCCTCCCAACAGTCCTATAACGGCTGAATTGAGGGGTATTTTGGGAAAAAAAATTTTTTGGGCTTCTATAAATAGCCCATTCCTCCCTCATTCTCACCACACCAAACCTCTCATTCTCTCCTTCTCTACTGCTATTATTTCTCTCTTCTAAAGTGCTCTTCTAGCAATTTAATTTTTAGTTTGTTCAAGTGCTACACAAGAGGAGGTTCCTGTTGAGAAGAGAAGGTCGCTTCTGTTGAGAGCACAAGAGGAAGCTCGGAATCTCGGCGCTGCCTCTGCCCTCCGACCCTCTACTCAATTCCTCCTTGCGGTTAGTTTTTATTTTTTGAATTAATCATAGATATGTCATCTTTTGAGGAAAGTCAGTTTGGCATTCCTGTTTCTGAGGGGGAAGAAACTAATCCCCAACCCCCTGTTCCTAGTTCCTCTAGAACTGGTGAACCGAGTGAAGGTCAAACCTCTTCTCGTAAGAGGACTAGTACTGTATGGAATGAATTTGATAGAGTTATGGTTGAGGGAGTCTGGAAAGCTAAATGTAAAAAATGTGCCAAACTTTATAGTTGTAGTAGTAGTGGGGGAACAGGGCATTTAAAAAGACATCAAGAGAGTCATAGGATGCATGATTCTCATGCTCAAACTCAAAGTAGCCTTAATATACAAGGGGGATTACTTGTAGGTAATTTTGCATATAATCATGAAAATCAAAGAAAAGCACTTGTAAAATGGATAGTTAAGGATGAATTACCTTTTAGTTTATGTGAATCTTTTAATTTTGAAGAATATGTTCAATTAAACCTACAACCTGCTTACAAAAGAACTAGTAGGCGTACATTTAGAAGAGTAGCTATGACCAATTTTTTAGCAATGAAACAAAATTTAATTGAAACACTTTCTACTTTAAATGTAAAAATTTCATTAACTTCTGATATTTGGTCAGCATCTGTAGGTAGTAATTCTTTTATTGCCATTACTGCTCATTATATTGATAATGATTGGCAATTAAATAAACGTATTCTTGCTTTTCGTGCTTTTGATTTTCCACATTCTGGGCAACAAATTTCAAATATAATTTATCAAACTGCATGTTCATATAATATTAATGATAAAATTATGTCTATTACTTTTGATAATGCATCTAATAATAATTCTGCTGTTGTATTATTAAGAGACTCATTGCATCCCATATTAGATGGAAATTTACTGCATATTAGATGTGCATGTCATATCTTAAATCTTTCTGTTCAAGCTGGCATGGGCATGATTCAAGATGTGATTTCAAAAATTAGAAATGCAGTTTCTTTTATTCATGCTTCTAGATCAAGACTTCAAGAATTTAAGGAATTATGCATAAATCATGGTAAACGTTTTAAAAAATTTAAACTTGATGTAATTACTCGTTGGAACTCCACATATAGCATGATACATGATGCATACCCATATAAAAATTTATTAAGTGCATATATTAATGATCGTGGATTAGGATTTACATTGACTGAAACTGATTGGAATAAAGGAAAAATTTTGGAAGATTTTTTGCTTAGTTTTTATAATGCTACCAATGTTCTTTCTGGTATTTATTACCCTACTTCATGTTCATTTTTACAACAAGCATATATAATTAGTCAAAAATTTGCAGAACATAGATATGATGATGTTTTAATGCCTATTATTCACCTAATGGAATCTAAATGGAATGAGTATTGGGACAGGATATGTCCTATGCATAACTTAGCTGCTGTATTTGATCCTAGAGTTAAATTAAATGGCGTGCTAATTTTACTTGATGCATACGCTGAAAATATGAATCAAGATGCTGAATCTGCTAAAGATGAGGTAAGACAACTTCTTTATGATATTTATGCTATATATGATGAAAAAATTCGTGGATCTAGAACACAAATACAAACCTCTATTCCTCCTTCTAGTAGTTCTCGTTCGTCATCTATTTTTTCATTCATTGCACAGAGAAGACACACACATGCTTCAAGTTCCTCTTCATCTTCTTCATCTTTAAGTAGTGAACTAGAATTTTATTTACGAAATGATCTTCAGTCTGCATATGATGAAAATCAAATAGAGAATCTAGATGTATTATCTTGGTGGAAGAGTGTTAGAAATCAATATCCTGTTATGTCTGCAATTGCACGCGATATTTTAGCTGTGCCGATGTCCACGGTAGCATCGGAATCCGCTTTTAGTGCAGGTCGGCGTGTTCTTGACGAAAAGAGAAGTAGGATGACGGGCGAAACGGTGGAGATGCTTCTCTGCTTCAAGGATTGGCTGGATGCTGAGGCAAGACTTCAAGATAAAGGTGGACATAATACAACATCCTCTGATGATGATGATACAAACACTACTGAAGACTGAAGACTGAAGAGTGAATACTGATTCACTGAATCACTGATGATTAGTAAGATTTCTTAATTTTTTATAATTGTACATTTTTATTGTATTCTGGAGGTCAGACCAAGGTCCAAACCTCGGCCCTTTCTTAGTTTCTTATTGTATTCTAGAATCTAGAGGTCAGACCAAGGTCCAAACCTCCCTTCATGTACCATTTTGATTGAAATTAATAAACTGGTAGGGGTCTATGCCAAACCCCCCACCATTAAGGTGGCTTTATATTCATAAATCAAGATTTCTTAGTGTTCATAATTTATTAATGTATTAAAAAAATTTTATCGGGCCGAGCCGGGCCCAGGCCCGGACCGTGCCAGGCCCGCGTGCCAGCCCGGCCCAGGCCCTTATGGGCCGTGCCGTGCTGGCACGCGGGCCGTGCCGTGCTTGGCCCGCGTGCCTAGACCGGGCCGTGCCGGCCCAGGCCCGAAGCGGGCCGTGCCTGGCACGGCCCGCTGGCCAGGATTCGCTAGCCCAGCACGGCCCTATCAAAGGGGCTGTGCCAGGCACGGCCCGTCACTGTAGCTGGCGGGCCGTGCCAGGCACGGCCCGCTTCGTGCCGTGCCGTGCCGGGCCATGGGCGGCCCGGCCCAGTGCCCATCTCTAGCTCCGGCACAACATCTTTCATACTCGATGTACGGCTAATGGAAAAATTTGCAATGTCATTATCGATGGAGGAAGTTGCGAGAATTGTGTCTCAATGGAGATGGTGGAAAAGTTGAAACTCAAGACAGAACCTCACCACCACCCATATTCTCTTTCTTGGCTTAAGAAAGGAAATGAGGTAAAAATTTTCCAACGTTGCCTTGTTCAATTTTCAATTGAAAAAAATTACCGTGATGAAATATGGTGCGACGTGGTTCCTATAGACGCTTGCCATTTACTTTTGGGGAGACCATGGTTATTTGATAGAAGGGTTGTTCATGATGGATACAAAAATACTTATGCATTCTTCAAGGATAGTGTCAAAATAATCCTTGGGCCTTCAAAAATGGACAACACACCCAAACCCATTAAGGGAGAGAAAAATACCTTTTTGTCCATGGCAGAATTTGAAGTTGAATTTCGAGAAGCCTCCCAAGCATATGCTCTCATAGTGGTGGAATCTAACCCGGAAGGCAATTTGTTGCCACCCAAGATTACTTCTTTTTTGCAGGAATTCCGAAATGTGACTCCCGATGAAATTCCTTCTGGTCTTCCACCAATGAGAGAAATTCAACATTGCATTGATCTTATGCCAGGTGCAACTTTACCAAACAAGGCGACATATAAAATGAGTCCCAAGGAGCATGAAGAATTGCAAAGACAAGTGAACGAGTTGGTGGCCAAAGGTTTGGTACGTGAAAGCATGAGTCCATGTGCGGTTCCTGCCTTACTTATCCCCAAAAAGGATGGAACATGGCGCATGTGTATTGATAGCCGAGCTGTTAACAAGATCACCATCAAATACTGTTTTCCTATCCCTCGGCTAGACGACATGTTAGATCAACTTGCCGGCGCTTGCATCTTCTCCAAGCTTGATCTTCAAAGTGGCTATCATCAAATTTGCATGAGACCGGATGACGAATGGAAGACGGCATTCAAGACAAGAGATGGACTATATGAATGGCTTGTGATGCCATTTGGGCTCTCTAATGCACCAAGCACATTCATGCGCCTCATGAATCAAATCTTCAAACCTTATATAGGTAAATTTGTCGTTGTTTACTTTGACGACATTTTGGTCTATAGCAGGGATCAAGAGCAACACTTGGAGCATCTTAGACAAATCTTTATGATGTTGCGAAAGGAGAAGCTCTATGTCAACCTTCGCAAATGCGACTTCTTGACCGATAGCTTAATATTTTTGGGTTATATGGTCACCTCCAACGGCATCAAAGTTGATCCTAAGAAGATTGAAGCTATCTCTAGTTGGCCGGTACCTCGTACCATTCACGAGATCCGAAGCTTTCATGGGTTGGCCACATTTTATCGAAGGTTTATACGACATTTCAGTTCTATTATGGCCCCCATCACAAATTGTTTGAAAGATGGATCCTATCAATGGACTATGGAGGCTCAAGAAAGTTTTGAGAAGCTTAAGGTATTAATGACAACGGCTCCTATCCTTGCCTTGCCGGATTTTGAAAAAGTTTTCAAGGTGGATTGTGATGCCTCTAATGTGGGCATTGGCGCGGTGCTTAATCAAGAAGGACGCCCTATTGCCTTCTTTAGCGCCAAACTTGGAGATGGGCGAAAGAACTATTCAACATATGATAAAGAATTTTATGCTATTGTTGAGGCTCTTCGTCATTGGCGGCACTATCTTGTGACTAAGGAATTTGTTCTCTACTCCGATCATGAAGCCTTGCGATTCCTCAATACTCAACACAAGCTTAGTGCAAGGCATGCCTAGTGGATTGAATTTTTGCAATCTTTTACCTTCACCATCCGTCATAAAGCCGGAAGTCTCAATCAAGTTGCGGATGCTCTTAGTCGAAGACATGCTTTGTTGTCAACCTTGGAGATTAAGGTAATCGGTTTTGATTTCATCAAAAATCTCTATTCTAATGATGATTATTTTGGCGAGATTTGGGCTCGATGCAGTAATGCTCCTCATGAAGATTATTCAATTCAAGAAGGTTACTTATTTAAAGGTAACCAATTATGTATTCCTAATTGCTCTCTTCGCCAAGCAATCATCAAAGAAGCCCACAATGGAGAACTTGGAGGACACTTTGGCCGAGACAAGACTTTAATCCTTGTCAAAAAAAATTTCTTTTGGCCGAAGATGAGAAAGGATGTAGAGAGACATGTTAACTTATGTCGAACATGCCATATTGCCAAAAGCCGAGCTCAAAACACCGGCCTTTATACTCTTCTTCCTGTACCTCAAGCTCCATGGGAGGATGTAAGTATTGATTTCGTTCTTGGTCTTCCTCGCACTCAACGTGGAAAGGATTCGATCATGGTGGTTGTTGATCGATTCTCTAAAATGACACATTTTGTACCTTGCGAGAAGACCTATGATGCATCTAAAATTGCTGATCTTTATTTTCGAGAGATTGTCAAACTTCATGGCATCCCAAAGACTTTCACTTCGGACCGAGATCCAAAATTTATAGGACACTTTTGGCGGACTTTATGGGCGAAATTGGGCACCAAACTTCAGTTCAGTTCTTCTCATCATCCACAAACCGATGGTCAAACGGAAGTGGTAAATCGAAGCCTTGACAATCTTATTCGAAGTTATTTGGGCAACAACAAGAAGCAATGGGACTTAATTCTTCCTCAAGCGGAGTTTGCATACAACCGCTCAAATAGTTCTACTACCGGTGCTAGTCCCTTGAGATCGTCTATGGGTGCAATCCTAATGGCCCCCTTGATCTAGCTGCCCTTCCTCATGTTGTTCGATTTAGCGGTGATGCAAAAGCAAGGGCTAATGAAATCAAAAAGATGCATGAGCAAGTTCGATCCAAGATTGAGAAGAGCAATCAAAAGTTTAAGGAGAGAGCTGATAAGTATCGACGCTCGGCATCATTTAAAGAAGGCGACCTTGTATGGATTCATCTTCGTAAAGAACGATTCCCCCATGGAAGATATAGCAAATTACAAGATCGTGCCGATGGACCATTTCGAGTTCTTAAGCGTATTGGAGAAAATGCCTATCAAATTGAACTTCCTGGTGATTATGGAGTTTCTGCTACCTTCAATATTTCTGATCTAATTCCATATCATGATAAAGAAAAGGCATTGGACAACTCGAGGACGAGTTGAGCTTCAACCGGGGGAGTATGATGCAGGTGCATGGACATCATACAGCTTGCATGCCATTTTCAGAGTATTAAATGGCCGAATTTAGAAAAGTTATTAACATAAAAGTTTCAGGTCTCTTTCTCTTCTTTCCAACAAGCCTAAGAACATTAAAATCCGAGTTATGGTTGGAAAGTTATAGGTATTTTAAGAGGCAGGTGTCTTTTGACCTTTTAAATTCCCTAAGAAAATTTAGTTTTGGCTTTGATGTCTTTTATTGTGTGAGTTACCCATATTAAAGTGACTCTTGACCTTTTATTTTCTTTTGTCTTTTCATGTTACCCATGACTTGCCTATAAATAGTCATGAATTGTAATGAGAAGGCATCCAAGTATTTGAATGAAAGTTATCTTCCTCCTTGCACAAAAAATTTATCTTGTCTTTTCTCCCACTTCCATTGGATTGCAAATTGATCCAAGCGGTATCACTTTGCATTTGTGAAGATGAAAAATCATGATAGAGGATGATATATTGCTCAATTACAATAATCAGGTTTATACATTTGCAAGATATAGTGGTAATGTGCCACCACCAATCTTTGAACATTGGACCTCCCCAAGGGCAAGCCCTTCGGAGAGGGCTGCCAACTAACTGAGCTAACAACTATCAGGCAGGATTATTTACCACATAAAATTCAATCTCTTAAGGGTTCTATACATAGTTTTATAAAAAAAATATGCTCACTAGGGAGCACATTTGATTGTATCACAAATTTAGCTAAAATAAGTGGTTGGGCAGAAAATGACAAAAAACAAGTTTTATTAAGTACCATTTACAAACTAGATGATTTTAAATTCTCATTATGTGAACCATAAATTTCAAAACCTATTGTGTACATCTTTCTCCATCCTCACATGATATGAAAAACTTAAAATCCTAGTTGCTACATCTTTTTAACAGCACAGCAATGCCAAGCAAACTAAAAGAATAGCTGAAGTCTTATTTACCTGAGTCAGGATTGGGCATGGGAGTAAAGTCAAATGCAAGAGTAAGAAAGTGGAGCCCACAAAAAGTTTTAAAGAAAGAACCTAGGAAGTGGGTACACCAATGATGTTTTTGAGTTGATATGGGCCCTAGTCATGAGCTTTTGGCTATTAAGATCAAGTATATAATAATGTTCTAAGACAATAGACTATGAGATTGCTCAAAAAAATAGACTATTAATCAAATAAATATAAAGACGAAAACTTGTTATGAGATGCCCCATTTGTCCAAATCATTCGTAATTTCCATCATCACCCCTTTATTAACATAAACCTTTTAAAAGTAAGAATTTTGGCTCGGACCTAGAATAAACTGGAACACCAGATTCATCCCATATTTTGAATCATCTCACCAAAATTCAGCCCATTTAACTTCTAACTGTAAGTGCCCAATTCTAGCAAACACCATTGGCAATCCTTATGCATTTACTATCTTTTCAAGCTTATGTCAATAATCATCAAACAACAAATAAAGCAAGATCCTATTCTCAGTTGACTCTTGGACTTCTACAAATACCAATAATTTTCGTTGTTCACGTATCATCCACACTTGCAGCCCTAAGAATCAATTACTTAATTTCTTGCCATAATCTATTGCAAGCATCAGCACAATGGCAAGGTTGCTCCATTGTGACATGGACGTCATAGGTTTGAAACATGAAAACAGTCTCTCCACACATAAGGGTAAGGTAGCATTACATCTGACCATCCCCAAATCCCACAATGGTAAAAGCCTTGTGCAGTAGGCCACCCTAATCAGTTATATGCTCCATCTCTTCAAGTTACACTTAACCTTCTTTATGATTTGCCTCTGAATTATATCATTAGTAGCAAAGTGTAACTGAAAAATTTTAAGGCAGATAAAAAGATGTGATACAAGCAATCAAAGGATAAAACATGTATACTATTAGCAAAACTCAATTTAGTATATGTGTAAGAATCTAACCTTAAAAATCTGAACAGCATCAAGAACCTTATTTTTAGGTGTCACATGAATGTCCCAAAGGCATATTTGAGAATCATCAGAACCACTCAGCAAATGGCCTTGGTTTAAAGGGCTCCAAGATAGACCATATCCTTCAGAAATGTGACCCCTCAACCTCAAATCAGGATTGCATACACCATCTATAGGAGGCTTTGATGGATGCTTGCTGTAATCAAAAACATAAACCTCTGCACTAACTGTCTTTGTTGCAATTATAAAAGAATTTTGAGGCATATAACGAGCTCGGTTGACCTCTCCATCATGATTTATCTGCTGAATTATTTGCACCTGCATAATAAAAACAAGTTTGAAAATTACATCAGAAGCATTACTGGCACTTTGTGCATCATACAGGAGATTCTGCCATATCAGAACAGTCAATACCCTATCAATCAGCAAGAACTGCCAAAAACCTAATCTCTGAAAGCACATTCCTGAAAATGAGTAAAAAATGGAAGCTCCCATATAGGTTCGTGACTTTGTATGCAAGGATTTTCGATCAGTTATTTTTGACTACTTGTTATGATATAACCAAGCACAATAATGAATTAATAAAAGAAAAAATGTTTAATGAAAATAAAAAAATAATTAATGAAAAAAAAATCCGATTCCATCCCATCTGAAAACCTAAAACGCGAAACATGAAAGAAAAGAATCCAATCTCTTCTAATATCTAATCCAAACCCAACACTTAAAATAATGCAAACGCTACTCTAAATCTAAAAAGAAATACTAAATCAAAAGGAAAAAAAGGAACAATTTTTCTCTACAAGAAAAAAAACTCCGGGAATCCAAATCGACCAAACCCTCGAGTCCAAAAGCATCAGAAAACAATCAATCACTGCGAGAACATAACACTGATCGAAGAAAGGTAGAGAAAAAAAAAAATCACCTTTCCACTGGCGCAGCCGAAGCCACCGATCTCGCCGTGCTCGTCGTCGTACTGGCGGGCGTCGTTCTCGGCGTCCTCGAGGAGGAGCTGGACCTGGGCGATCATCAAATGGTTGGGCTCGTTGTCGGAGGTGTGAGTCCCGAGGATCATCTTCTGCACGGAGTAGTCCTTCCCGGGGGGCTCGTCCCGTTCGGGGAGCCACTGGACGGTGAGCGATGGCCACTCCAGCGCGTGGGTGATCACCAGATCGTACAGGAACGGCGTGTTCTTCTTCCAGATCTTGTACTCCTCGTTGATCAGCCTCTCCTCGATCTCGCTTCGGAACTCCTCCTCGTCCTTCGCCATCGCACCTCTCCGCTTCCTTCCTTCCTTCCTTCCTCCCTCTCGCTCGGCTCTTATATCTTCGATTGCCTTTTCTGCTGGGCTTCTCTTCGGAGACTCGCTGCGCTTCCTTTGTTTTGATGGGAAGAAGCGCGGGGATTTTGGCGGCTGGTTTGAATTCTGGAGGGAGGGGGGAATAAATGGCAGAAGGAGAGAAAGGGAGCGCGGGGGGACGGGGGAGGAGAAGAGGGTTTATGTAGAGCCCAGCGAGGGGGAGGGAGAGAGATGGAATTAATAAAATGTATAAGGTTAGTTTGGTCATTTACTTGTTCGGTAGGGTTGTGAACGGATTGTAATTCCCTACCCGACTAAATATAACCCTGTAAGTTAAGAATGTTTATTTTCTTGAATTATGTTAAAAAAGATTCATTATGTTGCTGAAAATTGGACCCGGGGGCGACCGCCGGACCAGGAGGAGGAGCTTTTTGGTGAGGATGGTGGCGGACGACCGATGGATCTCGAACCAGGAGGTGGAGCTCTCCAACACAGGCGGCGGCAAACGGCCATCTCAGGCAGATCTGCAAGAAGCCTGGGCCGAGGTGACCGACGAAGGCCCTCCGATGCTTAAGTCAGAGAGGATTTGTGGATGATTTTATGGAGCAACAGATCAGTATTTTCGTAGAGGAAGAGAGGCCGAGAGAGATAGATCCCCCCTGCCTCGCCAGCGCTCCTCCCTCTTTATAGGAGGGGGTGCGGTAGTTACTCATCCTTGATTGCGATTGCGCAGATCTTGGATTAAATATATTACCTTAGACGATGCAAGATTTCAGGCTGGCTAACGATCGGTTGAGATTGTGAGGATTCAAATATTGGCAGTCGTTACGGCGAAGACTACGGGATTTGATCCTGGATATGGCGGACTTGATGACTCCTTTATGTAGGCATTACGACGTAGAGGTCAGCTTGGTTTTTGATGAAGTTGGAGTTGGCCTTAGCTTTTGACTAGGTCTTTCTCGGTCTCGAGGTCAACTAGCCTCGCCTGGCCGAGACCAAGCTTGGCGAGGTCACACTCGTCGAGATCGTGCGTGCCAAGGTCACGCTCGTCGAGATTGTGCTTGCTGCCAGATTTGGGTGTTCCGACCATATGTGCCGAGTAATCTACTTTTTCCCCCAACACTACCCCCAACTTCCGAGTTCGAGCCGTTCATGAGCTCGGGTGAAGGAAGTAGCGACCGAAAAACTTATTAGGTTTGACATGGCTTAAATTTTATTTGAAAACTTTTATTTTTTTTTACTATCAATTATATTTTTTGAACGATAAAAAATTGCTAATCCAAGCGGACCATTTGGACCCAATAATCTAACCTGAATGGCTTGTTGAGTCCCTGTGTTTTTCATGGGCCCAATGTAACCTAAATTGATCAGCCACATGACTCGAAAAATAACTTAGTTGGGCCCAGGTGAAACATGACATAGTTCTTACTTGGCCTACTTCCAACCCTAATTTTTAGAATAAGGTATCCGTAAAAATACCTGACTAAATATTTCATTTTCTTATTTTTTTGTAAAGTAATACACAACCTATTGTGGCTTTTAGGTCTAGTCATGCAACAAGACAGGCAATGCAAGAATAGCTTGTAGTAATTCTTGTTGGGTGTCATAATTCCAATGCAAGGCAAGATAAGGTGGGATAACTTTCGTAACTATCCTTATTCTCAAGTCGTAATTGCATTGTACCATAGTACAAGTGACATAAGATATAATTATTGTTAGCTTAAAAGACAAAAATGTGATCCTCTTTATGGTTTATTTTTGCTAATAAAAGGTTGTTTTGGTCATTCTGGAGAGACTCTTTGGCTGGAGAAGGAGAACTTATCCGGAGCACTCCAAGATGTGTTATCTTTTGATTTTCTTGGATGTGTCCGTACTTATCTTATATGATACATCCGCTTTAGCCAAAAAAAGAAAGAAAGAAAGAAAGAAAGAAAGAAAAAGAAGATTGTTTTGGTTGCTTCAATAGCAAAGGTGGGATAAAATATATGGATAACTCCAATACCAGAGTATCCTCAGTTTGACCAAGTTGTGAGGGTCAGCAATTCCAAGCGATTAAATGGTGGCATTTATTCCAGGGCTTAGGCCACAAGTGCCTAAAGCCCATCTCTCATGTGGCTCCAAAGCTAAGCCGAAGTCTTAGTTTATCCCGCTTCTTACATATGCTAGGAGGTGTACCTGCCTTATCTCAGGGATAAATATCAAACAGACCAAATTATGGCATGGAACTAGTGATCCCCCAAAAATTCGGTAAGCTTTGGGATAATCAGGGATTAAAAATTCCTTAGGGTCCCTAGAATCCTATTATCCCCTTATTCTATCCTCACACAACTAGTAAAAATACCCCAAAAGCCTTTCATTGACAAAAAAAAGTAACAAAAAACAAGAGTAGATTTATCTTTTTATCCAAATAGTAAGTAGAACTTATCAGTTATACTATGGTATCAGTATATACTGTAAAAAGAACACAAAGCCTGTCTATGGGGCATGTAGTATGTAGTCATGGCTTCTTCCTTTTTAAGGAATGCTTAGCCATTGGCAGTCACCCCTAATAAGCGTATTACCGCTATCTGGTCTTCCTTTGAAAGCCCAAATTTTACACTTATCAAATGGGGCTTGGTTGAGCTAAGAAAAAATCAACTAATTTTTCCAAAGCATTTTGGTTGCAGGAAGAGGGAACCGAAAGCCTCAAATGAGGCATATAGAAAACTAGCTTGAGTAATATATGCACATGAGATTTAAGGACAGAGTTTTTATAGTTTATTCAATAAGTTGATGCAATATAACTAGCATTGCCATGTGGGATTAAATGATTAAATCAGGTGCTAATATCTTTAATTTTTTTTTGGTATCAAAAGGAATATAATGAAATATCTTTAATCTTTATCGCACAAGAAAATAGTAATCCAGAAAGCTCTTGTTTATGATTCACCAAACTAAGCTCATACTTTCCTGGAGGGACCGATACCATCATAAAGCTAGTCCATAGATTTGTCTAAATGTTATGCGATCTTGAATTGGAATCAATACCCTGTAATAGCTGCAGTCGGTAATCTACTTTCCTATGGAAAGTTGACCAACATTTCTCTTTACATTGTCTTGTTACCACTGAATGTCCCAGTATACAATCAGCTCCAGCTAAAACAATGAGGAAGAAATCATGAATTTAAAATCTAATCCTCCATCTGTAGACTAAAATTAAATTTATATTGTAATATGTGAAAAGGGTCTTGCATCAACTAGATCTTCTCAATTGCTAAATGAGAGGATGATACAAGATAGTGATCGGCCAATGACTGTTTCTGAATATTGCTTCCATATGCATGAAGCCCTCAAATGGATTACAAGCAATTTCCACAAGCTATTCGTGTAAATAAACAAATAATTTCCTGAAAAGAGAAAATACATACCAGCATTTACATCATATACAATTGAGCTTGCATTGTATGACATCCATGATTCTACGTAAGATGGAAAGAAATCGACAGCTTCCTTTTATTTTCTCCAAACTTTTAATTGCAGTTGGTCAGCAAATGATTGTGAAGCCAACACCAAAAAGCACTCACAAGCGACTTCAAGCATCTACCTGAGCATACAGCTACCATTGCACCGAGAATAGCTTAGCTTGGTCATTGCCAGTTCTGATTCCTTGACATGGTAATGACTGCTTCCTTGAGATATTAACACAAATAATATGGCTCTTGACAGATGCCCACTAGGAAATGTAGAAACTGCATCCTATGCTTGCTGGAAAATCCATAGGATCTGTCTAAACTGAAAGCAAAAGAATGAATAGCAAAAGATATCTCAAGACTGGCAGCATTTGTTAAATGACATCTAAAGTAGGCTATTGAATCATGCAATCCAGTCAATTTTGAGTTCTGTGCTTAATGTGCCATGGGCTATTGAAAGATGTTTTACAATCTCACACTTAAGCACAAATACATGATGAATCGCGTTGGTAGTTTACCTGGCACGGCAATAGATCAACTATTCTAAATATTTTCTCCTTTTAATTCTCTTTGAACCAATTTTAAAATTTCCATCACCTGCCAGAATGTGAAAGATAATAATGGTGAATAAAATAACTAGCATATTTCAATGATCTTCATGCAAAAATATCTACAATTTGGAAAAAGAAAAACATGAAGATACTGTATCATATCATGTTAAAGATATGATATACACTCAAAAGCAAATGGTTTTTTTTTTCAAAATATATTCAGCATCAAAAGCATGTTTCCAACAATCTTCACTTGCAAAAATATCTATAATTTTAAGGATCATGTAGTTTCCTATTGTGTCTCAATTTGACAATATCATAACATGTTACACTAAAAGATATTCATGCCTGTGAAATGATCTATAAGATTAACAATACACAATCTTTATGCTACTATATTCAAAAATTGACATGATTTAAATTTACACGATAGTTTATTGACATGGAAGGAGATTCAAGAGCAAGATAAGAGAGCAATGATTGTAGAAAATGATAGGAGGAAAATTCCTAGGAAGCATTTAAATAATGTATAATTATAATTGTTGTAGCCTTAGCCTTTAGACCTCGAACAATGGTACATGTGAATGTAAATTCAACATATGCCCACCAAAAGCAATAGCCCTATGCCTTGACAATGAGATATATAGAACAGAAGTAATAAAGAAGAGCCAAAAAGCCATGAGCTAAGGACAGATAAGAGAGAAAGAATGGTCACAAAGGGAAGATAGAGAAAGGAGGGAGACCTACTAAATCAGAGGCATATGTTTTGCCCTCCTTTTTAATTCTTTTTCTTTAAGATAAATATGGTGCTCTAATCATGAAGAAGAAGGGACTTAAACAACTCTTCGTGGAGGTCACACCTATAGATTGTTACACACAATATGGGCAACATAAATAGGCCCAAAATAATAAGGCTCATTAAATTGAAATTTCAAAATAAACGTATTAACCTTGTCACAAAGCATAAATATATTTATTAAATAAGGTTTCAACACTCTGCAGTAGGTAAATTATATTTCCACCACCCACTCTCACTCTATCTCAAGCTGTAAAACATTATAAAACACTTGCATGCATACATGCACATGCACACATATGGATATATAAATATATACATAGATATGTATGTGTGTACTTTTTCATTCCATGCCTAGTTCCAACTCTGCACAGGTGACTTGGTTAAGATGTCAACCAACTAATATGTAGTTTTTACATGAGTAACATTCCTTCGTTCTCTTACCTCAGAGTTGGTCTTGGTGCAACAATAAGGTTACTCCACTTTGACCTAGTTGTCTCGGGTTCAAAACATGGAAACAACCTCTCTACACATAGGGGTAAGGTTGCGTACATCTGACTCTCCTCAATCCCTGTAGTCGAGGGAGCCTCATGCGCTGAACGCCCTGGAGCTATCCTTTCACTATAAACGACAATTTACCGCAATGTTCTTTGTTCATTCATGAAGCTCTGCAGCTCGAAAACGAGAAAAGATCTTGTTGGGACCATTGATCACAAAGCCTATCTCCTGCAACAATGTCCTCAGCTGCATGAATTCATTTAATGCTAGCCTTCTAGTGGATTTAGCGACCATCCCATGTTCTTCAATTTCCATGCCACTAGCGTTCCATTCTATGAAAAATACAAAAATCTAGTGGAGAAGCTCCAACAGAAAGAAGATCCAGTCCGATCAAAATCTGAAAAATCCCTTTAAGCTTTGTTTCCCTGTAGGCCTGTGAATAACACCTTTCATAGGAGCACTCTATGAATATCACAGTATGCAAAATGGTGTATTTTAGTTGAAAGTTGAGTGCACATAAATAATAAACATAGGAATCAGAACAAAAGCTATGTAAAGCTATACTATTTTTAATAAGGCATACTTGCCAACGTATCTCCTGAAGTTCCTGTATTAGCTGGCTCTGCTTCAAGCATTACTAAATCATCAATCACACTTTCTTCATAACTGATACTGGTCTTGGACTTGGCTACTTCAAGAAATACATTTAAGTTTCAAATCATTGGTTCAGAGAAAGAACTGTTGATGGATGGATCACAAGTTACCTCAGCCAGACTCTTTCTTTTACATCATATTTTTTCCTCTTTGAAATATTTTAATATAATTAAAAAGCTTTAAGAACCACCAACCAGCAATAGGAATGACATAACCTCATCAGCCCATCATCATCTCCACAAGTATTCGCTCAACAAATACTTGATACACACAACACTAGCTGTATAAATGTATAAAAAGCAAATGGTTTTATACTAGACCATATTAGTCACATTATCGAATTGACGATTCTAAGATTCTAATCATAAATTAAGCACTAGAATTTCTGAAGAGGTGAAAAAAGAGAAGATCTATGGGTGATGGTCATATTAAAAGGACTTTGCAATTAAGAAGCTGATCAATCCACACATTTTATGGCATAGTAAAACACCCTCCTCACTACACAAGAATTTTCTTTTGGCCCTTTCCTGTTTTTAAAGTTGTGAGACTTTTAATGACTTAGCATGCCTTCCTAAAAGCACAAAATAAGTACAATGAGAATATGCAACATATAAATCATATTGCTTTATATAAGCCACCCAAACATTTTGCTACAACATGCGTAGTATGATAACCCTAAAGGAAACCAAAGTTGCAAACATCGTGTATGAAGTAATATAGGTGCCACTATAAGCTTATGAAGTCTAGTTGCATGCAATGTAAATGTCATTAGCTTTCTGAGAGATTAAAAAGAGAGTAACAAAAAAAAAATCTACCAAACCTTTTGGTTATACCCAAATATCTGCTGAAAATCAATCATTCTTAACAAGATTAAGTTGTAGAACATGCTAAAAAATAACCAAAAGCAAAATGAAAATGAAAAAAATCTTACTCCAGGATAATGTTGCAATACTGGAGAGTAATGATCAAGTGCTATGTAAATCTTTCCCAGAAGACCCAGAAGAGCATCAACCTCATCCCCTAGAAGATCAACCTATGTCCAAATAAAATATCAATAAGCAACTTGTATAAGTGAGACAAATTATAAATTGCAATGGCTAAATTCCTGGTATAAATGTCTTGACGACGAGGCATGTCAAAATTTAATAATTATTACTGTGTTTAAAATTTAAATGGAGCAGAAATCAAGCTAATTTATGATTTTCCATGTTCGTTGAGAAACTATCACTTTTGTAAGAGTAAGTTTTCTTGTGCCTTGATAATTTAAGGATCCCTTCAAAAAGTGGAAATTCTAGAATGAGTATTTGTTTACTCATACATTGAAGTTTCCTTTTTAATTTTATTTCATAACATTATCTTCCAAAATACTTATTTTTTTAAATATGAAAGAAACAAATACAAAGAAACATGATTTAAAACTAAGGATGTCAAAACGGATTCTTCTTGTCAGCTCTAAAGACTATTTTCCAATGCTATATTTGTAATGCAAGAAACAAGACACCGTTTATTTCCTACTTCAGAAAGATAAAGGGGAATCCATAATCCAAAAGCATTGAAACCAAAGTTGGCGGAACCATCCCGAACCGGGCGGTTCCGGCTGATCCGAGCCATACCGCCACTAGTATGGTTCCGACAATAGAAACGAGACCCATTGCCGGAGTTGAAAAAGAAAGAGAGCAAATGGGGGAGGAAGGGGGAGGGAGAGGGAGAGGTTGAGATACCGACGGAGGGAAGCTAGGCCGCGGCCGCTTTCCCTGTTTCGAACACCCTCCTCTGACCTCCCTCCCTCTCTTCCCCTTCTCTCTCTCTCTCTCTCTCTCTCTCTCTCTTTCTCTCTTCCACGGTATCGTGCCCTCTGTCAGTACCGGCCCGGCATGGCCTGTACAGAGTGTGCTGCCGGAAAACCAGTACAATGCCCGGTATCGGTTACTCCGACATTGATTGAAACTTAAAAAAATGTAATTATAAAAGACGAACTGCCTTATAAGATGTGAAGATATAAAAATTTACATATATTTTCCTTTAATCAATCTAATAGCTGGTACCAAACCCCTAACATCTAAATTAAGGGTTTAATTTGACCTTGAAGCAAGTTTGGCTCAATTAAAGAGCCACAGATTAATCAAGATGCTTCGAGAAGACTCTTGCTCAGTTCAGATTGAAATCTGGCATGATCAAGCTTGTCAAGATAAGAAAGAGTCAAATTTATCCAGAATTTCAAGCTTGAAATTTATTTCAAGCCATGCATGATTAGGACTAGGTTCGATCAAGCTTTGTTCTTCTAAATTGCTAAAGAAAATGGAAAAACTAGGAGAACACGCAGAATAAAAGACTTGAGCTCCAGCAGTAGAAAAGATCAAGATAACATAGCTAGAAGTTGAAGATTAGGCATCCTAGCATATTTAGCCCTTAATATGAATGGACACCAAAGTTTTCCCAAGGCCAAAACTGAATCATTGAAATATTGTTTGTTGGTTATGGTTATGCTTTTCTAGGGAAACGGAATCTAAAGGTCTAAAGAACTAACAAACAGTATATAAATACAATTTAAGTGATAAATTTTATTGAGATGAGGCTTCATGATGAAAAATAGATGCAGTAAAATTTGGCTCTATAAAAGAATAACATTCAGAATATGATTATTAAATTTTCTAATAAAAAAGTTGTGGATAATGTAGAGATTCATTTCTCCAGTGTTGGAAGAGACCAAAAATCTGAGTAGAATTATGTAAGCAAAAAATCACATACATCACATAGAACATGATGCTGGTTTAGCATGAAGTGAGAATAAACTTTAAATGGCAGTTGATTTGGCCCAAAAATTAGGGTGAATACCAGAAAAAAAATTATCCCAGCCGCGCATACATATGAAAAGGCTTGCTAATTATGGTGATTTTATTATTAATGGTGTTTTATAAGTTAGGAAAACATTAATGATAGACAGACTTAACAAATTATACCTTAGAAAAGGTCGGGCCAAACTTGTAGGAATAAAAACATAATCAGCAAGCAAATCTCATACATATACCTCAGCTTCAGCCTTTTGGAAGTTAGAACATCTGATTTCAAGCATTTGTTTGAACCAAGATTCCTTTTTCTCTAGAAGGATAGCCTGTTTCACTAGTGGCTCGAACTGATGACTCAGTATTTTTAACCTGTTAAAAGCAGATAACATTACTTACAAGGTATTCAGTTCATGAGATGCAAAGACCAAGATAGAATTATTAAATCAAAGTCAGAGATGTTTCAATCCAAGTGCAGTTGTTGCCCGATCTGAATTGTTTAAAGCCTCACAGGTTATAACAGCTTTTACTTTCAAAGAGGAAGTGAAGTAGAGAGTGAAGTCTTAGCATACAAAACCTTATTTTTTGAAAATACAAAATAATTTTTCTGGATGCCTTCCCCTAAAACATGCAAATATTTTCAAAATTTTGCATCATAACCTGTCAGACTCTCTTCTCAGACCAAGTCAGACACAACACAAATCTAATTCCTGATATTAGCTCCATTTGTACAAAGGACTTCACAAGCAATTACTGGGTAAAACTCAATATTGAAATCTCAAACTCTTAGTTCTTCCAATTATGCAGCCATAATATGACTTCAAGAAAATGGGCATAACACCATATTCTGATTTCCTTTATTGTATATAACTACCTATCGAACAATAATAGAAGCTAAATACCGCCCATAAACCATTTTATTCTGAGTGCAATCCAGCACTCTCCCATATCAATTCTGGAGCATCCAAGAATGATCTCCAAGAATGAAATTTCATCTATATGTACACAGAACAGTGCAAGGACACAGAATATATACCATAATGTATGTAAGATACACATGCATGTTAAAATCTTGTTGCATATGTGTTATTCATTTAGGTTTACTCTTATTTCAGGCTTAAGTAGAATAAGACCAATTTAATCCACTTACTCTACTTTAACCGGCAAAACACTATGATGCATTCAAGTTAGAATAAGAAAAGCTGAGTAACAAAAGCAGTAAATAAGCACCTAGACTCAGTGCTTTTGATTTTCTCTGCCAATATGCTTTCAAAGTCTACAGCTGCTTTTGATAACTCCATCACAGCAACAATAATGCATTCCAACTCCTTTGCTTGCTCTCTGCCCTTAGCGTCAGATAATGATAGTGACTTTTGCTTCTCCTCAACCATATCATGAAGCACAGCTTTCTGCTTTCCTGCTTTCTCCAAGGCATCTGCTGCGCTCTTCAATTTTTCATTCAGTTTGTTTGTCTCCAACTCATATTGATGAATTTGTTGCAAAGCCTCATTCAATCTACTCTCCATTGAATGTGATTTCTTCTTGAAATCTGATATCAATACGTCTTGCTTGCATACCTGGTCTCTGAGCAGACTAAGTTCCTGGTGAACTAGGTCAAACTGCTTCTTCTGCTGCATCAGTGTAGATCCAGTATCTACTGCTAATTTTTCCTTTTCCTTCATCACTGTGGATATCGATGCTATAGTCTGCTTTAACTTCTGTTTCTCTTCAATTTCTAATCTTAATGCCTTGTCTTTTTCCAAAATTCTTGTTTCAAGAGAAGCCTTTTCTGTATAATATTTTGATATAGCAGGATTTATGGTAGAAATAACATCCCAAGCAATTCCTTTAATTATAACAGAGTAAATCTCTTGCAGACAAATGGTCTCAATCTTTATATCCTCCATCCTGCATTGATGCTCACAAATCAACTCCCTTAAAACAACATTATAAAATTCATCTCTAATGTTGGTTTCCATCTTCACGTCTTCCAGATCCCCTTTGAATTTCATAATTTGTTTCAGAAAGTTAGCCTCCACTGACGAGTGAAGCAACATTTGGCTCGCTGTGTCGGAGACCTGTGAATATAGATGTTTGACCTCCCTATTTTTATCCAAAAGCAAACTTTGTAGGCCCTGATTTTCTAAAAACAAGGAATCAATTCTGTACTTCAAATGACATATTTCGTCATGATCATCACGGATTGGGGGCAGCTTCTCTTTCTCCAAGAGAATCCCATTGAGTTTCAAAATGACTTCTGGAATTTTTCTCTTTAAAAGTTCAGACTCCTTATCTTTTCTAAAATGTGATGAACCCTTTTCCTTGAGGAATTCCCTCTTGAGTCTGAACAACTCTTCTGTTTTCTCTTGCAAAGCTGATTCATGTTGTCTTCTCAACTTGGTCATTTCAGTTTTGAAGAAAGACACCAGTTCTTCTTTTGTCATGTGCTTCAGTTGGGATAAATCAGCAACCCCCATCATGAATGTGCCAGAGTCCCCAGATTTCTCCATGATGATGGTTCCGTTTTCCTCAGCATGAGATGGAAAATGATGATTTCCTAACACTTTTCCAGGAAAGAGTTCCTTTCTTTTTGAAACACTCCATTCTTCGAAACTTTCATGGCTGTTATCTGAGCTGAATAATGACTTAGAAATAGCATCAAGTTCTTCACACACGCTAGCTAGCTCTGTAAATTTCTCCTGCGAGTTCTTGATTAAGGTATTAACCAGTCCTCTTTGCTCATACAATTTTGTTTCAAACTCATCGTGTAGACCCTTAATATAATACTGAATCATGAAATTACTGATTTCTCTCTGAAATTCATGTACCCAATGCTGTTCCCACATTGAAGCCTTCATCGACCAGAATATGTCATTAATTTGTGCAAATCCTAATTCTAGCATTATTTTTAGACCATCAATTTGTTCATCTATTTCAAGCAATTTTTCCTCAGCCTTTATCATAGGAAATATACTAAACATTCCTGAATCCGTGGAGCCTACAGTTATTCTACCATGAGAGTTCGAGGTCCTTAAATCCTGAAGATCCTCCTGAAGTCTATGAAGCTGTTCTTCTGCTGCAAGCTTTAATCTGCCTAAACGCTTTGGATAATTCAAATCTACACTTGCATCTAAACAGCTCTGATGCAACTCTGATTTTGTTTTGTCAATTTCAATAGAAGATTTTGGCAACATCACAAATGATGCTAACCTGTTGCTTATAGCTGCATCAGACTTACAAGACTGCAACCTCTCATTCAAGATAGCTATTTCTGCTTCCTTTGAATCAATTTTCTCAGCAGCTTCTTCAACCAGAGCATTTATTATACCCTTGAAGACCGACTCACTCACCATTCTTGAAATGCTGAGCCGGTCGTTTATCTCATCCCAGTAAGAATCCAGATCATCAAGGAGAAACTTTTCATAAAAAACCGAGTCATTCTCGATGTTCCCATTCCCCTTAAAACTTCTACTTGATGACAAAGACCTATATGCTGAAGTACCTGCCCTTTCATCCCAGATCTCAGAATTCTCCACCGGTAACTGCACTTCTGACTAAAAAGAAGTTCCAAACATCGACAATTCCAATAAAAAAAAGAAGAAAATAAATTAATTTTAATGCCAATTCCAGAATAAACAAAACTAAAATCTCCACTAGTCTCATTCAAAAATGGAAATAGTTATGCTTTTAATGCAAATTTCTGAATAAAAGAAACTAAAATGCTAACAAGTCCTTAATAAAAAAAGACATGCATGTCTCATCCGGCAGAAAAACAACAATTATGAGAAAAACGGACCAACACAGCAAAAACAGTGAATTTAAGCAACAACAGACCCCTTCTTTACTATCCTAATACAAATTCCACAAGCCAATGCCAAATTTGAAGGTACAAAAGTAATTAAGCTGCCCTCTATAATGCATATATTAATTCAAAATGCCAAATGCAGGAAGTTCGGAGATCCTAAATCAATTAACCTTGTTTTAAGTACGAACCCCACTGACACAAAAGAAAAGACAAAAAAACAAAAAAGAAACAAAACCCAGAAGAAAACGGAAATATCTCTGCTTATGTAACTAAAAGAAACCGAACTCCCCATTCAGATTAGTAATCCAATCCAGAAAATAAAAGAAAAGACAAGTAAAGTGCAAAGTTAAATAGAGAGATCCTTCAGCTAAACCAACTAAAACGGCCCAAAAGATACAGATATTCCAACTAAAAACCTGACCTTTACCATCGTAATCTAAACTCCATAAGCCAGTACCAAATTTCAACGATATAAAACTCCTGAAACCACCATCAATAATGCAAAATTTACTCCAAAAGGCCAAATTTAGAAGTTCCAAGATCATAAATAGTCCATTAATTGCTATAGTGCTAGAACAAAGCCACTACGGGTGAATATTTAACAGAACCAAAATCATGAAGTACCCAATTCTTACCTTTGTATCTCAGATAAAATCTAAGAAATCTAACTTAAACCAAGAAAACTTTTGGAAGACCGATGCCAAATCGATGAATCCCTATATCCCACCAACTGAAAAGGCCAAAGGCGCCACTGTTCCAAATAAATTAACTATGCCCGCCAATGATTCAGGCAAGAAACAATTCCAAATAAATCAACTATGCTCGCCAATTATTCAGGCAAGAAACAACCAAAAACGGATCGGAAAATCAATCAACAGTCAAAAAAAAAAAACACTCACGGATTCGATCCGGTCCATGGAAGCAACGAAGAGGGGACCGTTGGGGGGAACACTTCGAACTTCCCGCCACGGCTTCGTGCGGTCTCGTCCACTCGAGTGAGCCGAAGCTAAAAAGGAGGGATTTTTAGGTCTGCGAGGGAGATCTTTTTACCCTTTGTCCGATTATGCGGTAAATTTCTTTAGGGTTAGGAGAAAATAAGGGAGGAGAGAGAGAGAGAGAGAGAGAGAGAGAGAGAGGCGAAAGGAGTCGTCAGTCGGAAAGAGTCCAAGGAAAAGTCGTCGGCAGGAGGCGGCAATCAAGCTGTCTGAGAGGGAAAACTAAGCTCGAAAAGTACAATGTCCAAGGCGAGATCGACGGCAGACAGGTGGTCCACTGTAAGTCTGTAATTAGTAAACTCTAGCGATCAGGAAAAGCTTTATTTATTTCTGTTTGACTTTTTTTTTTCCTTTTATATCGAATATTTTAAATTAATATTAATAAGTTAAATCTATTTTTGTTAAATATTTTTACAATTAATGTGCTCCCATATCCAAAATTTCTTGGGCCATTTGGTACTGGCTATTTATTTTGTACCAATTCTTTCAAGTTATACTAATTTTTTTGTTTATGGATGAAATTTTTCATGTGTATGCTATATAATCTTTTGTACCGCAATACGAGAAATGATTGTATGCGAAGGGTTGTATAGTGTCGTGTAGTAGAGGGGCATTGTGCAGTCCGAAATTATTAAAATTTTATGCTAAATTAATTCTTATAAATATTGATATAGATGCATATGCTTCTCCAATATTTTTTTTAATTATTGATGTAATTAATAAAAAAATCCCATCTTAAGGAGAAGCATTTCTTCTGTTTCTCTCTTTAAAAATTAATTTAAACTACAGGGAGTAGATTAAAGGATATAGCTGGTCATCATTAGATAGAGATTTAAAATAACATAGAGACATACTAATCATATGGAGACTCGAATCTCTCAAGAGTTTAATACTAGAATAGCTAAAGGCAATTGAAAGGATAAAAAAGTACATATTGATGTTTCTATAGTTTGATGTTTCTATAGTTTCATCAAATTTTGAATTTTTTTTTGAATGGAATTAAATTTTTGATATTGAATCTTGTTGAACCTACTTTTTATATGTATGCGAATAAGCTATATATATATATATATACCAAAACTATCTAACTGCTATATATTCTCTTAATTGTTTTTAAGTGGCATTTGCACTATTATCTTAAAAGTTGACACCACACTATCACCATTCACATTATTTGATTTACCATTCCCTTTTGTACTATCCATTGTAAAAAGAAAAATGAATGTATTAAACTAAACAAGTCAAAGCTATACAAGTTATTATTATCATTTCAAGGCTCAAGATCTATGACCTACCCTTTTGATGAATGAACTAGCTCGACCCCTCTTAAGCTAATTACTCAATTTACAATTCTACAAATCATGCGAATAGTACAACTTATTCTAGTTTCTATGCATGAGAGCTTATATGTAGTATGTTAATAAATAAATTAAAGCTTGATTTGGAGTTACAAGTAGTTAAAGTATAATCTTAGAATGTAAATAATAATGGAGAAGACAAAGGAATGACAAAATTTTATGAAATCCAAAAGAAATGGTTAAGATAACTTTTTTTTTTTGATTCACATAGCATGTATAGATAAATTAAAGTGTTTGACCTGAAAATCCATATAAATAAATATCTGGATAATTTGTATAGGCAATGTTTAACCTTGATTGCATATAGGGAGCTATAAATCTTATCTTTTAAGGAAAATGCTCCAAAATGAAATACAGACTAAGGCATGCCAGCTAAAATTTGGGATGACTTGGATTTAGGTTTAAGCTACCATTGTACAACTGAGCCCAAGACTACTTATACTCCATCCCAACTTGCAATGTATCCTCTGCGCCCGCAAATTCTTTGCGTATAACCTTTCTTCCATAACTTAAGAAGATTGCATAAAGCAAGCTATTGGTCCCAGTTTCGAGACTGGAGAACAAAGCATGAAATATAGCTGCCCACCAAATCCATTAAATCATATATTTTTCTATGAAAGAGTCCATTAAATCATATCATTGTACTACTGTTACTCTTTTTTTTTGTGGGCAGTTATATCACTAATGAACCCAATCAAATCCATCTTTTGGGAGCAGCAGCTAATGACATGATGGTGGTATTAGTATTTTATTTTTTATTTTTTAGAAAAGGGAAGGGGTGAGGAAGGGACAAGCTCATCCTCGTGTAGCAGCCTCCACTGGCCCCCATCCCGCCATGAGAATGTTCGATGCGGGCAGAAATGACCGTGTGTTGGTATTTGGTCACCAAAATTAGAACTTCTTTTTTTTTTGGGTAAAAACGGTAATTTATAAAGCCCTAACGTGAGTACCAGGGCCGGCCCGAGCCCTAGGCGACTGAGGCGGTCGCCTAAGGCCCCGGGCCAAGGGAAGGCCTCCGGGAGCATAAGCTGGCTACGAGTCTTCCCCCTTGATGGAAGGGAGGTGGAGGGTTTCCTGGCCTGCAGAGGGCAATCGGGGAAGTTGGGGACAGTAGTTTTGTTTTGGGTGGAGAGAGAGAGAGAGAGAGAGAGAGAGAGAGGAGGGATTTGGTTGGCTTCATACACACCTGAAGCCACTCTTATCTTTCATCCCTTCTCTTTTTTGGTTTTGGTCTTGGTTTTCCTTCCCTCACATTACTCCTGATCCAGCTGGGCCATCAGGAAGAAAGATAGGGGGATTGGAGATGGACTTCTTGGAGGGTGGAGATTCTTTTAATTTTCTCCTCTCGGTTTCTTCTCCCCTCTTGGGTGGTAGAGAGAGAAAAGGAGGGAGGGGGTTGAATGGCTGCTGTGCCGTGATGTTGCAGTTGCAGCTTCGGTGCTCACTTGAAGGGGGAGATGGTCTTTAGCAAAAGAAAAGGAGGGTAGAGAAAGAGAAGGAGGGAGGGGGGGTTGAATGGCTGCTGTTCCGTGATGTTGCAGGGGCTGCTTGGGTACTCACTTGAAGGGAAGATGGTGGGATGGGACTTTTATTAATTAGATGGAGTGAATTTTCCATAATGACCCTACTTTCTCTTGGATAAATTTTTCGACCGTGAAGCGCCATGGGATGGCCTTTTTCCTATTCTGCTCTCGCTTCACATGGTAAACAGTATTGCCAAGAACAGTTCCATGGCCCTTTTTTTTTTTTAAGTATTTTTTTTTTAATATTTTCATTCAAGAATTATATTAAACTGAAGAGGCTTTTTGTCGACCTTTATTAGATTCATGCATTTTTGTTGAAATAGTGTACTTGACAGCAATCTATTTCCATAACATTTTTTTAAGCATTTTATATTTATTAAAAAAATTATTATTTAAAAAAAAGAGGCCCCATTTACTGAATTCGCCTTGGGCCCCCAGATGTATTGGGCCGCCCCTGGTGAGTACATCTTGCTAAATCACGAAAAAGTAAAGAACATAGAGAGGAGGGAGCGAGCGTCCATTGCTGAAGTCCAAAGAACCTCTCCGGCATGCCGAGCAACAAAAGAGGCGATCCAGTTTGCAAGCCGGTTCGCCTCTCTGAACACATGTGCCACCTGAAAATCGTCTATCTCCTGAGCTAGTCTGCAGGTCTCGCAGATGAGAGGATGACCATCGCCATACTTGTTCGCTTTCCAGATCCAATCGATCACCACTGATGAATCCCTCTCCCGATGCACCTGCTTGACACCAAGTACCTGCCTTGCATAAGATAAGCCCCCCCACGTTGCCCGGAGCTCTACCCCAATAATGGTAAATCCTGACATACGGCGACCGCCAGCTGCTACTAGTGTACCAAAGGAATCTTTAATCAAATTAGAACTTCCTTTGTTGTTTGATAAATGTCTTGATGCAATTGGTCCATCCTCGATGGATTTTCATAGCTTTAGAACAAGAGAGGGCGTAAGCAAAAGCAACGACAATAACCATTTGGTTTCTACCCCACCAAAAAGAAAAAGAAAAAAAATCATAGCCACAGGATAATATAGGCATGGCAAACGCAAAGGTAAGTAGGACCCACTTAAAAGTTAAAAGTAGCTTCTTTTTTTTTTTTTGCTAAAAAAAAGTAGCTTTTTAGGTGGAAAGCAAGCTTTGATGTTTGGTTGTTTGGGGGATCCCATGTTTCTCATGACGAGGAGGGGCAGAAAAGTGGACCCGGTGGAATCAAATTGTTTCTTTGGAATTATGCGCGCACCTTGTCTTTGATTTGAAGTCGGCGAACAAAGAGAAGCCGCGATGTTGCGATTCCATGGAATCGGCAATTCGGAGACATGGTGTTTTTCTGAGAGTTTTACTCGTATCCCCCGTAAGAAATCTTTTTTTTAAATAAAATAATGCTCAAAACTAATTTCAAACTTAGATTCATCTGACCCGAGCTCTATCAAGCTCACCTCAATTACAACCCCAAAAAATCGTGCCTTAAAAAATCAGCTTTTCTTTTTTTAAAAAAAATATTTGGTGCTAAGCTGTCACTTATAATAGATGGTTTCAAACTTTAAATTAATGAAAATGTTCGCTAATGCAGACATGAGACATATCTTAGGTGGATGGCATCAATCTCCGATCAGATTTCAAAAATTTTGGCAACAGGGAAACATTGTTTTGAGCTAGTAACTTAGTAAAGCCTTGCTCAATTTGATATTGAAATGGTCAACAAATATTAACTTAACTGGTTGGCACCCCTCGCTAGGGTTTGAACCCTGATAGTGATAGCATCATTTTACCTCAAGAAGTTCATATAGAGATTGTTGTGGTTCAAATCTGGATCGAGGGTGATCACACCGGTGGAGCTGAGGGAGCCGCCGGTGCTGGAAAGGGGAAGACAGGAGCCACCTCCTGCGCGACGGCCGCAGACCTGCACAAAGCCTCACCGGTGTTCCCGGTGAGGACCCTCCGACGATCAAGTTAGAGTGGGTAAATTTGGTCTAGCCAAAGGTCCCTTAGAAATTACCTGACCGAGCTACTTATAGCCTCGGTGGAGAGGCTGAGGTGGTGGAGGTACTGTCAGTCCTCATCATGAGGGGACGTGGCTCTGAGCCGGATGGCGCGCAGTTCACACTGGCCGGTGACGTATGGTACAGCCCGTTCTTGAGAACGGTAGGGTGTTGACAGTCACAGTAGGGTATGGCCGGAGTAGTCAAGGTACCGTTTGACTGTTGTTGGCGATCGTGGAGACATGACACGGTAGTACAGCGAAGTACAGCCACGTAGGTGGGCGTAGACCCGCACATGGGTGTGGTCGTTGGCGAGGCCGAGCTTATTAAGTAGTCACGTCATACATTTGACTAGGTCGGCTTAGCAGATGTTGGGAGTAGCTCGGCTTTTCGGATTTTGAGATGTGCTCGGAGGAGCGCTTCGAGCCCAAGGGTCGGAGCGTATCGCTGGGGTTGGTGTCCCGAGCTTGGTCGAGACGGTTGGTGATTGTATGGAGGTACCCAGAGCTTGGTCAGGGGAGTCGGCGAATATCTGGAGTTGGTGGAGCTTTCGGCGGGATTCCGAGGACGAGCTGGCCCTGGGCCGGAGTGAAGATTCAGTCGTCCATCATTGATGTTTACTGGGCCAAAATTGGACGGCCTTTTAGTTGTGAGCTGGATGATCCATTTTTTCCTCTATTAGAGATGTTTAACAACTCTAAGAAAATTCATGAACTCCCACTTTCACCGGATATATAGCTGCATTTAATTCAAGTTTGTAGATATCAAATACAAATTACTTTTCCTTCAGAATCTCATATCATATCTTGACCTGGATCACTAAACATATCATGTAAAGTAGTGAAACAACTGCTAATTTCAACGAGTTTGAGCCTCATGAGCCCATCAAAAATCAGTCCAAAGTTCTTAATGTAACTAGGCATTTACAGTTGAAGAACAGTGCCTCCTAGCCAACTGGATTATACTAAATTTAATCTAGTGCATGAGGTTTACAAATTATATGGAAGCAGGTGGAATGACTTAATGAAGTCCATCTTCTCCTTCATGGAGACTCTTCCATGGTCCTCACAACCTTGAAATAATGGGTTAAATGGCAATTTACAAATTATATTGAAGCAGGGGGGATGACTTAATGTGTTTATTTTTTACTACTTACATGCCAGAAGAGTTAAAGAATTAGGCTGCAGATAGCCATATATATTAATTTATCATTTCATTGTGCAATGTATAAATATAAGTTGCGAATTCTTAATTTATAGCCAGACATTTGTATGTAGGCAAGTTATGAATTCTTAATCTAGGCAGAGGAATGCTTGATCGAAAAAAGCAAGCAAAAAAGCAGTAGGATACGGAATATGAAGGGGCTCGAGGTAGAGCCAGGGTTTTGATATTTCCCAGCCTAGCTCGGCTAATGGACCTTCATAACATAAGTTCATGTGCCATATACTCTAGTGGTTTGAATGTCTCAAAATACACAAGTACACATGCACGCATTCAAAGAGGAAAGAACAAAGTAAAAATTCTAGAGGCTTAGTTACTGGGTTCTTCCAAAACCTTATGTGTCCAGTTTTTTTTCTTGATATGTGTATGCATTTGATCAAAATACTGTGTACCCAACTAATGAAGGATGAAAGTCGTGGAAGCTTGCTACACACCACTCTCTGTTGCGGCAGTAGGAGGTGTTCTGAAAACAAAAGTCTCGAGTCCAGTGGATAAAGAAGGGTGACAGGAACACCCGCTTTTTCCACCGGTCAATCATTTTTAGAAGGTAGAGGAACATTCGCTCCATGGGGGATGGGACTGGGCAGCGGGTGGAGGAGGAGAGCACAATCCATCATACATTGGTGGACTTCTTCAGTGTCAGATGGAAGGAGGATGGTGGAGTCCAAGTGATGCCGAACCAATTCTGGAAGGAAGACTTTAGTGGAATTTGAGAACAGAAACAGAAGAAGAGGGAGAAGAGAAGGAGGAAGAGGAGGAGAAGAAAGAGAAGAGAAGAAGAGAGGAGGGGAAGACGGGGGAGAAAATTTCTTAAACCTTCATTAACCCTAATCATGAGAATAGTCCCTTTTATATAGGACCCAAATACACAATTTGCATAAACCCCCTTACACAACAATAAATCCTAATAAGCCCACAAATAACACAAGTAAACCACAAATAAGCCCTAAAATGCAAATAAACCCAGAAATAAAATAAACCACAAATAAATCCCTAAATGCAAATAAACCCAGAAATAAAATAAAATAAATATGCAAATAAAAAGGTCTGATTCAATCCGGGGGCTCAGGATCATCTGGATGAAGGGCTCTGATGTCCCCATCAACTCCTCCCGAGTGAGAAAAACTCGACCCCGTCGAGTACAGGTCTGGCCGACTGTCGTACTGCTCCAAAAGATCGGGGTCGAGGCGCTGCAACTGTGCTCTGGAAATCCACGTCACATCAGACTTTGGTCGACCTTTCTACCGAACAAGGTAACATTGGTCACCACCGTTCCTGCTTGAAATAACCTGCTCATCCAATATATGTTCTATTTGTTCTCTGCGTGCATGAAATTTGGAAGGTGGTAGCTCAACAGCAGATAATAGGTCAGGGTATCCAACATGGGTAGGTATATCAATAAAGGGGTCAGAAGGCAGGAATATTATCTTTTTGTATGGGACTAAATCTTCAATATTAAATGTCGCACTAATCCCATAATCATCAGGAAGATCCACAAAATATGCATTCGAACTGATTTTCTTTAAGATTTTGAACAGTTCTGCACTACAAGTTTGCAATTTCTTAAACGTTTCCGAAGAAAGTCGTTCAAACCTAATTCTTATCATGACGTAATCTCTTTCACTTAACTCATTATAACGTCCGGTTAAATCAGCAAGGGATTTATATTTTAAGTTATTAAAGTGACTGCAATTGCTGATTTCTTGATGCAATGAATGTGGATGAGATACAATTGATTGTGCAGACTCAAATACTCTATACTGATGAGACATGAAAAATAGGTCTATGGGTTGCCTAGATTTGTAATCATGCACCACTTCAAACGGATTTATGCCTATGGACTTATGAACCGAACTATTATATGCAAACTCAACTGTCGGTAATATTAAATCCCAGGTCCTAGCATATGCATTTGGGTTGAGCCTATAATGTTGAAGGTTGGGCAGAAATACTCCGAAAACTAGATCAATTGCGTGTTGGATATCACACATCGGAGAAAGTGCATCCAGAAGATCATCATGGACTATATCATTAAACTCCTCTAGAAGGAAAACTACTATAGGGGAATGTTCAAGATTGGACTCCACATGGGTATCTTTAGCTACAAGTGCCAATTCAGGTGACTGACTCTCAATATCTGTCACTATCTCTTCCACAATAGTGATGTGAAATGACTTGGTTGTACTTAGATCAATAGTCTCCCTTTGGAAATCATTTTGGACAAAATTTAATTCTATAGGTTCGTCTTCAAAGTCTTCTTCATAGTCTTCTATATTTGGTTCAAAGACTTCTTCGACACATTCGACCTCTTGGCTCCTAGTTTCTGGTTCAGTACTCAGGTAGGTCCTAATGGAACATTGGGATGCTATGTGGTCGAATTGTTGACATCTTGAGCATTGGGTTTGGTGCCCAAGAACACGGGGAAGGATTACAGGTGGTGCAACCAAACCGATTTTAGGTTGGGCTGCAACAGGGATTGGCGGTGTAGGGGTCCTAGAATTTTGCATGAGCTCACGGATCTCTTGTGTGAATTCCTTGTATCCAGCCCGCATGGCAACGATCTGTTCCTTGATAGACCTCAAAATGTCGGAATTCATGGTAGTTACAGGGGTTTTAGGTTGACTGAAATAGTACTCCATATCACTACAGGTTGACATGCAATGATGACACTAGGTGATGATGTGAAATGCAGTGTCACTAATGAAACCCTAATAACTATGATGTAGGACCAAATTTGATGCAGGACAACCTACTAATGCAATCTATTATGATTTCAGAAATCAACAAGTCTTCACAATAATAACTTAAAATTTAAATGTTGCTGATTTTTACATCGGTTATTCAGAATTAAGGATTAAGATTATTCAATTTAAGAAATTAGATTGCAATCAAGTAGTACAGTTGTTCTGAACCTAAATCCATCTGATCGAATAATGTTGAGAAACGTCCTGTTACTAGGGTGTGCTAATTTAATGTCAAGATTTAAAGGGTAATAGAACGGGTTCGGAAGTGAAAGGTTCAATGTTCTGAATTATAACAGCAATAGAAGTTTTCAAAATGTGGCTATCATGCAAGAGAACTAGAACATAATTAAATGAACAAGCCCAAGAAAAGTGGAAACTTTATTACCTGTCGTGACGTAGGCGACCAGGATGTGTGCTTGTGGGCTGGGCGACGATCGGTGCGCGGTTGTAGCTGATGGACCTTTTCAATTGGCTTCTATTTGGATCTGATCACAGCACCTTGGCTAGTCTGCTGGGCTTGTAAAATGGAGGAGAGTGGACCTGCTGAGTTCGTGAGATGGGATCAGGCCTCAGTAGTGAGGGCCTGCTGGCTTGGGCCTGTGAGGAGGCAGTGGGTGGCCCGGCCCAAAAGGGGCCTGTCTGGGGTCGATGGAGAGGTGCTCGGGTGAGTTGCAATGGGCGAAGAAGAAAGGGATGAGGGGAAAGGGAGGGCGGCGAGCTGTGGGTGAGGAGGCGGTGGTGAGCGGTGGAGGGGTGCGGCAGCGGTGCAAAAGATGGGGAGAGGAACACGGCGGGGCAGTCGGACCGTGAGGAGGAGAGGGCGGTGGAAGGAGGGCGGCGTGCGGCCTGTGGAGTCGGCCGGTGGTGAGGAAAATGGGAGGGGATGTACGATGAGGCCGTCGGCGTCAGCTCGGGCCCCGGCGGGATGGTGGCGTCGGCTCGGGCCCCGGCGGGATGGTGGCGTCGGCTCGGGCACCGGCGGCTCGGGCGGTGGACGATGGAGGAGAAGGAGGGGCTCGGAGGCGACAGCGCTCGGCGACGGGGAAGCACCGTGAGGGAGTGGCAGCACCTCGGTGGTTCGGCGAAGACGGCGGTGGAGGAGCCACGACGACGGCAGCGGCGGCGGGGCGACGACAACAGCGGCGGGCAGACGATCGGGGAAGATGAACAGGTACCCTTTCTTTTTTTTTTCTTTTTTTTTTTTTTTGGTGAACCCTTTCGGGTTCGGATTATCGGATTCGGGTTTTTAGAACGCAACCAGCTCCGATACCCGTTAACGACAGCACGTGCAATTCATGTGCACGGTTTTTTTTTTTTTTTGGACCCGGGTTACCGGGTTGTGGGTTAACGGGTTGAGAACTTACCCGTTACCCTGATTCTTTCTTCAACCTCCCGACGAATTCGGGAGGGCGTCAATCTTCGCAGCGGCGGCTGTGGACGGGGCGGAGGTCGCGGCCGCGGCGACGGTGGCAGCCGATCTCGGGTTTCCCGGCGGCGGTCTCCTCTGTGGGCCCGATGCAGGCGGTTGGCGGCAGACGCGGGCGGCTCGGGTTGTAGCGGCGGAGGGAGGCGTTAGGGCGGCGACGGAGAGGGAGAGCGGTGTCCCACTCCTGAATCTGACCACGGACGGTGGCCACAGGGGTCGCGGCCGAAAACTTCCTCCGTCAGGACGGTTGCCGCACGGTTGACACCAGGACGGCGGGTTTCCGTGGGGTCACGATGACCTCCGGCAGCGAATCAAAGCGGCGGCGCTGGTGTTGTCGGCGGCGAGGGATAGAAGCGGTGGCCGCGAACGTGGTGACGGGTGGCCACGGGAACAGGGTAGCTGCAAAGGGTTTTTTTTTTTCTGGTGAAAACACAAACCGAGAGAGAGGGAGGGTCGGATGCGGATGGCTAGGGCGGTGGAAAGGGATTTTCCTTTTCCTCTAGTTTGAACCGAGAGAGAGAGAGAGATTCTTCTTTTTTTTCGGTTTGGAAGAAGTAGCCGGGAGATGGATCGGGGCTTTGGCAGCAGGGGCAAAACCTGCCAATGCTCTGATACCAAGTTGATGCCGAACCAATTCTGGAAGGAAGACTTCAGTGGAATTTGAGAACAGAAACAGAAGAAGAGGGAGAAGAGAAGGAGGAAGAGGAGGAGAAGAAAGAGAAGAGAAGAAGAGAGGAGGGGAAGACGGGGGAGAAAATTTCTTAAACCTTCATTAACCCTAATCATGAGAATAGTCCCTTTTATATAGGACCCAAATACACAATTTGCATAAACCCCCTTACACAACAATAAATCCTAATAAGCCCACAAATAACACAAGTAAACCACAAATAAGCCCTAAAATGCAAATAAACCCAGAAATAAAATAAACCACAAATAAATCCCTAAATGCAAATAAACCCAGAAATAAAATAAAATAAATATGCAAATAAAAGGGTCTGATTCAATCCGGGGGCTCAGGATCATCTGGATGAAGGGCTCTGATGTCCCCATCACCAAGGCAATACCCCGCTCCCCCGACCGGATACCATGGTGGGGGTGGCCGAGAACGCTATCCTAATTAGGGCAGTCTCTGAGGTGGAAATTAGGAGGAAGGTTTGGGCACTCGGGGAGGATAAAGCCCCGAGGCCCGATGGTTTTCTCCCTTCTTCTTTCAGAGATACTGGGGTATTGTTGGGCGGGCGGTGGTGGAGGCCATCCAGTTATTTTTCAGCTCAGCAGTCATGGCTGAAGATTGGAAGGCCACTTTAGTCACCAGGATCTCGAAGCGGCATGATGCAGCTGAACCGAGCCACTACAGGCCTAGTAGTCTATGTACTACCCTTTACAAGGTGGTTGTGAAAATCCTAGTAGGTAGGATGAAGCCCTTGCTGCCTCACCTCATTTGTCATGAATAGGGGGCTTCATTGGAGGGAGAAGCATCACTAATAATACTATGATTTGCATCGAGCTCCAAGGTGTCAATGCATTATGGCCATCAAGCTTGACATGAAGCGAGCCTATGACAGAGTTCGGTGGCCCTTTCTCAAGCAGGCGATGGAGAGCTTCTGATTTCTTGAGACGAGGATTGATTGGGTACTTGGCTGCGTTCCGAGGCCATCCTTCTCAATCTTGATTAACGGCATGTCGTCGCCATTCTTCCACTCGACCATCGGGCTATGCCAGAGATGTCCCCTATCTCCATACTTATTTTTTATTTTTGCTGATGTTCTTTTCCACTCTTTGCAAGCCGCCTGTCGGGTGCGGGAGCTGGAGGTTTATGTCCCAGCCTCCGTGGCCTGCCCGATGTCCCACTTTTTATTTGCTGACGATTGTCTTCTTTTGTCTAGGGCGTGGATGCGGGATGCACGGGCGTTGAAGTAGGTAGTGGAGGATTATTGCGAGGTGTCTGGTCAACGAGTGAACTTTCACAAGTTCACAATTTGCTTCGGCCCGAGTATGGAGTTGCGAGTTAGGCAGGAGATCCATGCACTCTTTGCGATGAGAGAGCAGGAGGGGCCTTGGTGTTACTTAAGTGTCCCCATCTTTGGAAGAAGATTACGTGTGTCCAAGTGCCTCGACGTGGTGCAATATGTCTAGGAGCGGCTGGAGGGTTGGAGAACGAATGGGTAGAGTGACCCTGGTCAGATCGGTCCTATGCTTCATGCCAGTATACCTCATGTCCTACATCGTTGTCCCAAAAACGGTACTGGAGAGGATCGAACGACTTCTTCGGGGATTCCTATGGGGGTCCCTCAGCGGGGGCCACCAGGGTGCACCTTGTAGCTTGGGAATCGATCTGTCTTTCGACCCGGGCTGGCGGTCTGAGGCTGTAGTCTCTCTTATCGAGAAGAGAGGCTTTGATCGCCCGACATGCTGTCGGATTCATCCTGGAGCCCCAGTGTTTTTGGAGTCAGGTGATGGCATCACGGTATGGTCCGGCTCGGGTTGGCGAGACACCGACTATGAGTTGGCGATGCTCCCCCTTGTGGAGGGAGATGGACAGGTATGTGCCCTTGATTTTATCTAATTGTAGGTGGCTAATCGGTGATGGACAGAGCGTGGACACAGTGGGAGACTCCTAGGTCGATTCGCTTTCGGTAGGGTGGTGGCCGACCATGGTCAGCTTCAACACCCCAAGAGGGTTGCAGATTTGTGACCTCTTTCGGCCCGATGGGGCAGGATGGGATACTACCCACTTAGCCCAGTTGTTGGTGACCAATTTGCTGAGAGGATCCGGTCAGTACCAGTTCCAGTTTGTCCCTGCCTTAATGTGCGGGTATGGAGCTCGACATGCAGATCTAGAGTCAGGATTGGTGATGTCTTCAGCCTTCTCCAGAGTATGCAGCACACAGGGGTTGACTGCGCCTAGGTCTAGCGCTTTGGTCTACATCCGAGGATGGCCTTGTTTCTCTGGAAGGTGTTCTAGGGCAGGCTGCCGATGAGGCTCGTCCTAAGTGGTAGGGGCTTGGAGATCCATTCCCAGTGTCCCTTGCACTAGATGGTTGAGTCCGTGGACCATGCATTGTTCCAGCACCAGTGTGCGAGGAGGATCTGGGAGCTTGCCAAAGTCCCTTTAGGAGGCCGGCGTGACTCGACATCCTTTCTGTGATGACCAGATGGTGGATAGCCTCACCACGCTCCAGACAGGCAACTATAGTGGTGACCTATATGGCATATCATATCTGGTTATCCAAGAATGCCTGGACGTTTGGTGAAAGTTGTCCCCCTCCGCGATTCATGATTGAGCGGACTCGGAGCTAGGCAATTGAGGTTATTCAGTCGCATCTGTCGGATGAACCCTTGATAGCTCGGGACACTTGGGGCTCCGCTCTTGCTCATAGAGCATTTCACACGGTGTTCTTCACCTGAGAGCCCCCACCCCTGAGTTTCCTCAAAATAAATTTTGATGGTTGTGTACTGGATGATGGGAGTAGGGGAGGGGCGGGCTTCATCATCAGAGGTCTGGACTCCAGGGTGCTTGTGGTTGATGGATGCCAGATCTTTGACATCTCGGTCAGAGGGGCGAAGTTGAGGGCAGCTTTGTCCAGCTTGAGTTATGCTCGACGCTTATTGCGAGCATGTGCTATAATGCTGGAGGGCGACTCAGCAACAATTATTGGCTGGATCCAGTAGAGTGTGGGTTGGGGTGGGCGACAGCTGCCTACTGCTCATGGATTGTTCGGGCGATGGTGAGTGGGGGGATGGCCTTTCAGGCAAAGCATGTATACTGTGGGCCAACGGAGCAGCAGATTGGATAGCCTCCTTTGTGGCTAACCATTCTAGGGAGACCCTTTGGCTGGAGAAAAGGGAATTATCTGATGCGCTCCGGATCTTGTTATCTTTTGATCTTTTTGGGTATATTCATACCCACCGTGTATGATACGTCTGCTTCAGCAAAATTAAAAGAATGAAAGTTATAAATAGCTTGTTTTTCTAAAAAAAAAGTTATTGGTAGCTCGAATGGTTATTCTAGAGTTCGATTTGAAGCAAAACAATCTTGGATTATAAATTAATGTTGTAAATTAACCATCATACAATCTTCCCATTCTCATTCCAATTTCAAGAAGGAATAAGAATGTTCCAATTCTTCAAAACCCAATGCTTACTCTCTCCAGTATTCAAATTCTGTTCTAATTCTGATTCCTATCAGGAACCAAACATATCGGAGAATATGGCCATTTCGATTTTCATTCCGAATTTGATTTTGATCGTGAACCAAAAAATATTAAATAGAATTTTAAGTATCGTGAGTTATCTTGAAAGAGTACAAAAGTGAAAATTTCAAGACTATGAGGGGTTGAACCACGCATTTATCCACTGCTAAAACGCACCCAAGGTTGAGCATTCAATCACAATAGAAAGAACACAAGAGATCACAATTCAAATGCTTATCGTGCAAGAAAATGACGAAATAAAGTTGCTCCTTCATGTTTCTCTCTTTAGAATACTGAAACTTTCTCAGGTGGAGAGTCTGGAAATGAATGGTGTTAAGAAACACAGACAAGAGAGGGAAAGAGAGGGAGAAACTATTTGGGAGTTTCTTTCTTTTTCCTTCAGCTATTCCCTCTCTCATTTGCATATTGGATGATTTTGATCGGGCTAGCCCATCATGGACGGCCCAACCAGGCCCAAAAACCAACATAGACCCAGTACCCTAGTATCTATGAGTAATTGAAACGGAAGAATAAGCTAGACTTTAGTTAAATATGAACAAGGCACTAAATACATGTGAAGAGGACTCTTCGCTCAAGATCCCAGCGTGAAAAGAGGCATGCTTTTTGTCAACTTCAGCCGGAATGATCGTCTTTGTCCAAACTATAATGTTATGTTGAATCTATAGCATTTGAAACCGGCCTTAAAGCGTGAAATAATATTGTCCTTAAGCAAATTTTACCCCCACTATGTTGCTGTTGGTGTTCTAGCAAATTCGCTCCAGAATATAACAAAACCGAAATAAAATCCTGGCCAGCAAAACTAGAATTTTTCAGAATAACTGAATAAAAAGTTTAAAAGAAGAAGTTCTCGGAAATCTGTAAAGGACATTAGCTATTTATAACCTGAACTAAATTCTGAACCAACATAACTATTGGAACAGTATCTGTTTAAAACATAACTACTCATGGAGTTATTTTTGTACAAAACTGATAAAATCTGCCTTGGCAGTTTATGTTGTAAAAAAAAAAACTGTATTAGTGTAATAAAAATAAATAAATAAATAAATTCATAGCCAATCTGAATTTTACACGTGGCACGTGTCCAAGTGTCAATCTTTGATTAATATTTTATTGACTTTTCCTCCACAAATTTTTCACTAAAATCTTACTTGCACATGTGTAGGATATTAATGCTTATAAAGCTATCTAAAAAACTCTACACAAAAAATGTGGGACAAAAACTCCTCTCAACATTACAAATTACCCAAAGGAAGGAGACTTTTACACATGACCCTTCCTGCTCGCTCTTGTACATGCCTGGTCCATATTAAACTTCCGTAGTTAGAAATAAAGGTTTTCGTTGCATATCACGTGGAAAGCCAAGAAGCTTGCCAATTGATGTTATATCATCACGAGCTCAACAACTTAGGAGAGATGGAAATAGACCTTAGAAACTATGCCAGCAAGAATTGATGTTACATGTTCTTAAGACCATGAACATGTCCGCCTTGCATTTCTCATGGCCATCATGGATTTTAATTCCAGATTAAATTGTTCGCAAGCAACAAGAATGAAGATTATTGGGTGTAAGTCTATCATATGACAGTAACAATTCCTGACACATTTGGCCACAATGGTTATATCAGATTTCTTGCATGTCAGCAAGAAAAAAAGGCTCCCATGTTCATCAAAAAGAGCTATGTAAGGAAGAATGGTGGGTTGATACTTCTTGGTAGAGATGAAAGTGGATCAGATAATATCCATCTTGATCCGTTTTCATATCCAAATCTATCTAAATATGGATAAAAATTTGAGCATCCGATTAATATCTGTATCCATATTCGTTAAAGAAAAATAGATATGGATCGGCAACCATCCTATTCGTATCCGAATATCCGATTCCATTTGTAATCCTATTTAATTTTATATAGCATTCGTAAAGTTTTTTTTTAAAATAAATGATCATATTAACGTGCTATTAATTTGATTTATCATCCACTTAGTAATATCTTTGATTCCGTGCTCATAAAGTTTAATTATCCGATTTATATCCGTATTTATATCCATATTTTTGGTATCCGATTTGTATCCATATTCATTTAAAATAAATATAAAAATAAATTTTTACATTCGACTAACATATGTATCTGTATATGTATTCATCAAATAAAACAAAAATGAATATGGATATACTAGTATTCGAACTGTATTCGATCTGATTTTAGTCCTACTTCTTGGCCAAATCTAATATTAGGCCGGTCAAAGTTGCTAGGTCACGAGACCTTTGTATATGGTTCAAGCCTACATGCTCTTGTAGTGGGTTAAATGCATCCAAGAAACAACGTTAATTCTAACAAGCCCGCACAAAACACAAAACAAGAGGAATAACATTTATTTTATTTTTTTTGAAAAAAAAAGGCTTGAGGTGTGCATAGATCTCTAGACCTTCATATCCTTACTTGTTCCTGAAGGCCAAAGCAGGAGCCTGGTTAATGAGCTTTCTCACAACATACATGTTTGCATTTGATGGTAAACCCTGAACCCAAGTATGACAGCTGAAAGTAACTGGTTACTGTATGATCATTTCAAGGATTGAATGGAAGCAAAGCATGCTAGAATTGGATAAGTTATGATTTCCATAAGGATTAAGTTTAACAACTACTATCCTATACCATACAATAATTGTTGCCATGCTTCATACGGCAAAACCAGAATGAACATATGTCTTATCAAATTACTTGAGATCTTTGAGGGTGTCGTCCTCCGTCACTTGCAGTAGTTAGCTGCACGAGCAGAATTGAGTCTATTCCATGCTTGCACGTGAATAAGCACCTTCGAGGAGTCGATTAAGCCTCCTTAGGCTTTGGGAAAGCTATGATGAGAGAGAATGACACTTCAATCATCAGACAACTAGCATCTGAGAACTATGTAATTAGTATAAGGTGATGGAGGGTTGTGCAATTTAATTTCTCATTTGGTACTCGCACTTATGATGTAATTCATGACCTTTCGATGAGTCCTATGATATATCTTTTTTTTTTTTTTTTTTTTTGATGAAAAAAAGGGGTAGGGGGGAGGAAGGGACAAGCCCACCCCCGCGTAGCAGCCCCCACTGGGCCCCCGCCCCGCCAGGAGAATGTTCGATGCGGGCAGAAATGGCCGTGTGTTGGGCACCCCGACCGATTTTACTCATACCCTCCCCACCCGTGGGCCCGGCTCAGCTACTCCTCTGAGCTCTGGCTCGAGTCTCACGTGTGAGTACGTCACACCCGGCACCACCCCGGCTACTAGCGGTTCAAGAGCGGTCCTACACCACAAGTCCAAGCAGTGGCCAAAGTAGTGAGCTCCGGTCCACAATTTAATCGTCGCCGCAGCGATTCGAACTTGAGACCTTGTGGTTAGAATTGCTGCCCAGTACCACTAGGCTACCACCTTGGTGGCATGATATATCTATTCCTTAACAACTTTTGAAGTATAAATAAAATCCTCTTTTTTTTGGTATAAAATAAAAACAACTTTTTTGAGAACGAGCTTGTGAACATGACATTATAACATGCTCGTCTCCACAGCCGAAGATAAAAATAAATCATCCTACGAAGCAGCGCCAGCAAAATTATTGATAGATATAGCTCTTCTATTTTGAGACAATGAACAAACCTCTGATAACTCCTAACTTAGCCACAGATGTTGTCGTTGCTGGAGAAAGCAGATGGTCACTAACAAAGGTGAGATTACCAAGACTTAATTTCCTTTATTCTTTCTTGGCCCTAGGAAAGTTATATGAGGTTGGAGTTGATTTCTTTTTCTTTCTTTCTTTTTCACTTAATGCCTTAGTGGGGCAGATGCAGAACTCCTCCATTGATTATTAGGATGAAGGCATGTCGCTGAATGATGGCATTAGTATCTAATCTTTAGCGACTGCCAATTTTATCATTGGCACCTTCAAACTAGAAACCCAATCAAATGAAACAGAAGAGTTAAACAGCTCAGTAATTATTTCTTTAACAAAACAATAAGCAACAAGCAAAAACAATTTACTAATATTAAATAAATTTATATAACTTTTTTGAGAACAAAAATTCATGCAAGTTTTATTTAAGTAAACAAATAATTCACCAGTTTTATCACCGGCACCTTCAAACTAGCTAGAAACCCAATCACATGAACAAAAGAGTTAAAACACTTCGTTTTTCATTTTGTAACAAAAACATAAGCCAAAAGTAAACAACTTACTAATATTAAATAAATTCATGTTGAGAACAAAAATTCTGGCAAACTATAATCAAATAATTAAATAATTCACCAATTTTATGCCACCTTCAAACAACCCAATCAAACGATTGAAAAAGTTAAAACACCTCGGTCGTTATTTCTTAACAAAAACATAAGCAGAAGGTCAAAAAATCATTAATATTAAATAGTTTCATATATATAATTTTTTTAGCACAAATATTCATGCAAACTATAATATAATAATTAACTCATACAACACAACATTGCTTTAATTCAAGATATATAATTTCCATCATAAGAATCCATGGACTGATCAATAATTATTAAAGGAAGCCAAAGAAGCTCTTTTGGCCCTGTCCTTAAGCCAAGAAAAGATGATCCCAAATCCCAGCTCAACGGTCTCCTGCGGCTCTCCAATCAACTGATGCCACATTCCCGGCAAAATCTTCAGCGTCTTGTCCTTGCTTCCCGCCAACTCGTACACCAGCTCGGCCGAGCCCGAGTCACAGACCGAGTCCTCTCCGCCATGCAGCACCAGCATGGGAAGCTCCAACTCGCCGCACCTCCTCCCAATCTCCTCACAAATCCTTAGAAACTCCAACGCCGTGGATGCCGGCGGGTGCTCGTAGTTCTGAGCTCTTGGGCTCCTCCTCACGAGCTCCCTCTTCCACTTCTCCTTGTACGACATGTCCACCAGAGGCTTCGTCACGGTCACCCTCCAATTCGGCGCGATGAGGGCCGCCAATGGCAGGAGCTTCTCGAGCGGCCACACCGGCTTGAACTTGGCTGAGACGCCGCACATGGCGCCGTTTAGGATCAGCCCGTCCCACTTAGCCTTTTGTCGGAGGTACACGAGCATGGCGATGGCTCCTCCCAGAGACTCGCCATATAAGAAGGCCGGGAGGCGGCCGTAGGCTAACCGGACCGAGTCGAAGAACTGGATGCAGTCATCGATCACTAGACTGATGGTCGGAATGTGGCCTCTCTGGCCTTCGGAGTAACCATGGCCAGGGAGGTCGAGAGCGCATGCCAGGAACCCCAGCTTGGCGATGGCCACGGCGGTGAGCTGGAAGATCCAGCTGCTCTCGGAATTGTAGCCGTGGACCATTGCGACGACGCCCTTGAGCTCCGACGATGGCGAGGCCGGACGCCAAGTCTGGGTGAAGATCTTCCCGTTGTGCCCGTTGAGCATGAAGGCCTCTTGATGGAGGAGTTGGTGCTTCTGGTAGAACTCTTCCCTGGTGAGGCCCCCATAGGGGCAGTTCTTGTTGGCTTGGAGTATGGGATGATTCATGCAGCTAAAGGAGGGAGTGTTGCTATTGAGCTCAAGGGATGAAGCCAGGCGCCTTTTGTGCTTGTTTGAGTGTTTGGGACTTCAACATTGGCATTCAATAGTGTTGGGGGGGCGTTGAGTACCCAAGGCCTAATAATCTCTAGGCCTAATCAATGTGAACGGCTTGAGAAAAAGACATGCACCAAAAGCTAGAAGACTTTTGAGAGCTATTGGTTCCTCTGTTCTAAGACAGGCATTTTGAGGAAGAATACCACTTGGGTTGCTTACTTTGATAGCATCAAAGAAATTAGTATCTTGTATCAATATTTTACATTCTTGTAGGCCATCTTGTTGATTTAACATTTATATTTGTTTATTGGCATTGAAAGTAATATATGCGTATTCTAGAGAAAACTCGTGGATGAAAAAGCAAAAGGAGTTATCCCATCGAAGGAAATGAGTATTGGCCTATAAGAAGATGTTGCTTGATAAGATTATATAGGATTTCTTAAGTTATCATTGTCCCATTTTGTCATTCTTCAAGTAAGAGTGGTAGTCTTTCTACGTGTCTGTATCAACCATGCCCACTATGAGGAAATAATGCTTTCAAATGGATATATTGGAAATAGCTATGAAAGTTAAAGTCATACAATAGACAGCATGGTCTGCGAACGAAATAACACACAAATGACCTCTCTAATTGTGTAGTTCTGGTGAACTCCCAACGGAAATACCCAGAAGATTCTATTGCAACCCCCATACGTACATAACGTGTTGCATGCATACTCACAAGTTCAGAAAGAATTCAGAAAATCAAATATTATGAACAGGTTGAAAGCCAACTCGACTTAAAAGTTTAAGCCATCAGATTTGGGCCAAATCATCTATATCAATCATTCTACCTCTCAATAATTATTCTGCATGCATTCTCCCTCTTCACACACGTGTGGGCCGATATCTAGCTCCCTCTCAAGTCCAATCAACTATTCTGCAATCAGGTCCTGAGCACAATTGCTCTTTTCAGTGCAGTGCACGTATATCACCATTCCGGTCCAAGATCTACTTTTCAAGTGCCAAGCTTCATCATAGCATATCACTGCTTCAGTCCAAGAGTTATCCACTCTCCAAAAGCCATGTTTCATTATACCTTACAAGAGTTCTCTCTTCTAAGAACCATGCTTAAGCCACTGAGATGGTAGCTCAGTGGAACTGAGCCTTACTTCCAACCAAGTGGTTTCATGTTCGAAACATGCAGACGTCGATTAAATTGTGGAGATCGGATGCTTCCTGCTCGGACACGGGGTCTGGAAGGGCTTATTGATCTGCTGGTAGCCTCGGAGGTGCCAGGTGTAACGTATTCACATGGAAAGTAACCGTGCCGGAGTGCAGAAGGGTAACAAGTCGGGCCCAGAGGTGGGAAGGGTATGAGTAAAACCGGCCGGGGTGCTCAACACACGGTTATTTCTGTCCGCATCGAACATTCTCCTGGTGGGATGGAGGCCCAGTGGAGGACGCTACGTGGAGGTGGGCTCGTCCCTTTCTCCCCCCCTTTTCCTTTTTTCCTAGCAAAAAAGGAAAAAAATAAAAAAAGAACCATGCTTAACTAAGTCCATTAATGTCTTTGCCATTTTGCAGAGTTTGCTAAAGATCATCATTAGTTTTGATACCACTTGTTGAGGAGATATGAGGAATCCATGTCCAACTAGGAGGTCGATCGTCTTCATATACATATTAGTACCTACAACCTAAAAATTCAATTCTTTAGGTTTTAGGTTCAAGTATCTAAATCAATCCTTTTCTCTCCCACTAATTATTTCTATTGGACAAATCCTTTCAACAGCCATCCTCTCCAACAGCTATGCCTGACCGCACTTCAGTTTTGGAATTACTTAATTCACCATTTATTGCAAGTATGGATTTTTCTGAGTTGTTAATTCCCATTGATCTATAGCTGGCCAAGCAAAAAAAAAGTTACTAATCTTTAAGTGGTGTCGCCAGTTGCTTGCACCTGTAACCAGCCACCAGCTTGTGCGACAAGCAATAATCCCAAGCAGACAAGGGACATTGATCAGCTTTTGCCTGTAGAACTTGCATTTCAAACTTTTGTATGCTCTTTACGTACAATATGAAAAGGAAACTAGTGTTATTAGCACAAGGGCTGCCCAAATCTCTTTAAGGTTGATTTGGCCCCTGGTATGCAAAGCCTTTTTATGTTCAGCCTTTCAGTTTCTCCTCTCTCCTAGGCCAGGAAGCTTCATTCAATTGGATCTTTTTGTTAGACACTACGGCACAGCTTTAAGGCATTCAAGATACGTTTGGTTGGAAAAGGTTGGATTTCGAAATACTTCTATTTCAATTATTTGATTGTTAGAAAGAAATAAGAATGCCTCGATTCTCTAAAATCCAATCCGTACTTTTTTTCTAGTATTCAAATTCTACTTCGATTCCTACTCTGGTCACGAACCAAACACATCAGGAGATATGACCATTTCGATTCTAATTCATTTTAATTTCAATTCCATCTCAGGTCACAAATCAAATGCGTCCTCAATGTGCTGTCAACATGAACGAAGAAGTAATACAGAGGTATTTTAGCAAAAAAAAAAGAAGTAATACGGAGGTATAACTTTGTATCAAGCTTTAGTTAATATAAATCTAGAGTGCTAATGACGATTTTGAGTCGGGATGAAAATGGTAGAGAGGTAATATGAGGCAAGCCAATCATAAAAAGAAATTGATCAACCCATAAAAAAAATTTAAACTCAAAAGTCATGAGTGATAGCAACTGATTTCTTGCAATAGAAAAGTGTGAAAAAAAAATATCAGAGACAAGCTTTCAAAAAAGGACATTTGATGAAAGGGAATTCATAAATCTGAATCCAAGTAGTTGAGCAAAGTTAATTGGCCTGATCTTGGTTACATTGCATGCCATCCCATCAATGACCCAAGACGTTACAAGCTAGAGTGAGACCTGATTTAAAGGGCTCTGCAGTATGTCGAGGACACCATGTCCACTTTGCTCTTTGTGAGCCACATTTCATGCAGCTCAGTGACGACACCGATACTGTTGTTGTTTTTATTTCTTTACATATTAGTAAAATATCCTATGGAGGTTGATGTTGGCAATAGCACATGCACAAAATTTCTATTATTCATTCTTTTCATTCTCACTCTCCATATAAGCAACAAATTTTTGCTACCCAAATCTTTAAAGATTTCACTAACAATTTGAAATTAAAAAAAAAAAAAATGTTTGTAATACATGTTTTTTATCCTTGTTTATTTTTCGTGGTTTTTCAAAAAAGAATAGATAATGAAAGCAATCCAAACAGTGCTTCGACATTAACATTCTACCTAATCTTGTTATCACTCTATTAAATGATGTGTTACTTAAAAAGTACATCTTACCTTCCATCTCAATCAAGGAAATCACACTCGCTTGTACCATTGATGTTTTTATTTCTTTACCAATTAGTAAAATATCGTATGGAGGTTGACGTTGAAAATAACACATGCACAAAATTTTTACCATTCATTCTTTTCATTTTTACTCTTCATATAAGCAATAAATTTTTGCTACCCAAATCTCTAAAGTTTTTACGAACAATTTGAAAAAAAACATGGTTCGTATTACATTGTTTTGAGGCTTGTTTATTTTTCATGATTTTTGAAAGAAAAATAGATAACAAAAGCAATACCTAATAGGTCCTTAATTTTTTGTTTTTTTAATTACTATGCTTCAACATTAACATTCTACCTACATACCTAATCTTGTTATTGCTCTATGGAATGATATTTAAAATGTCAATTATCATTATTAGCTGAAAATTGGGATGCGTATGTTACTTAAAAGTACACATCCTACCTCCCATCTCGATCAAGGAAACCACCCTCGCCAACCCAATCAGAGAAGGAGCTGAAATATTTGCCAAGAAAAATATTGGCTCTCAATGGTCTGAGCTGGGGCCATCAGTAAATGAAGGCCAACTAAAAGTTGCAACCTGGAGTAAATGAAAGCCAACTAAAAGCTGCAACCTAAACTCACTAATTTTTAGCATATGAGGGTATCCTGTTTCTTTGTTCTTTTATAGGTAAGGTGATTAGTTTCTTTCACAATGAGCTGTCTTCCACGACTTTACTCGGTTGTATGATACTAATGGATTAATACATCAATTAATAGGGGCAGTGGGTTGGGTGTCAGCTTCCACTCGACTCGGTTGGCTAATGGCTTACGTTTGTGGCCTAATTAGAACTGACAAAGTTGGAAAAGGTGCCTTGGATTGGGACCCAGGTTTGAGAGCTTGGAGAAACCTGGTATCAAGTTTGCTCAAGCTTGTCTCTGAAATTTGACTTGAGAAGAGTGCCATGTGAGAAGAGAAGTGCAAACCTCAAGGATCTTGGAATTTGGAGGTAAATTAGCTTGGACTAGCTCTACGAATTTTCGAAATGGAGAAGTGCAAACCTCAAGGATCTTGAGTCATACAACTATCTTTCAAGAATTTTTATCTGATATTTTTTTATTTTGGAATGTAGTTAATCTTTTCCTTGCTATATCAAATAAGATAAATCAATCTTTTTTCACAACGGTACCTGTTAGGGGAAATGTTGAACACCTCGACCTCAAACAAGATCGACCTCTCTGTGACCTTAGCATAAACCAACCTTGGATAACTACGGCTCCAGCCGAAGAACCAACCAACCAAGGTGAGCAAACTCGCCTCTGACCGAGGGGCCTATCGACACGTGCCAACAAGGACTGACAACGCTAGCAATCGGCCGTTGTAACAGCGACTGGCCATTGCGGCAGCTCTGCATTTAACCTGCGGTCGGTGTCGTACACTGCCTATACGGACTGACGCCACGCCGTAGCCGTAAGACTAGCCGCTGCCTAGCGACTAGTGCACATCACGTCAACCTAGGTAACGACAAATCTGACTCTCCTATATAAAGGGCCAGTCCAAGGGACCTTAGGTACACACTGTTAGATATCATGCAATACCACTCACAGAGAGCGACACTCAGCTAAAATTTTCTCCTTTCCATACTGTTGCCTATCTATTCTGACTTAGGCATCGAAGGGTCCTCCGCTAGACACTCTCCGACAAGTGAACCTTTTGCAGGTCACCTTCGAAGGAGCACAATCCCTGACACCTCAGCCAACCAATTCAGCTTGGTTCCAGCTACCCTCAGGGTCGTCCAAGCTGCACTTCGACTTTGGTCTAGATTCTGCAGCAAAAGATTTGCGCTAGAAGGAGGGTCCCAGCCCCAACTACATTGGTATCAAGCGAAGGGAGGAATCGCCACATTAGGTTGCGAGAGTCACGCATTGCGTCTCATGACTCGCAATGTTGTCCTTCAGCCTCATGAAAATTGCTGCAAAGCTTGGAACCTACTTCGTTGGAGCAACCCATCATGCCTATAGACAACGAGTAGTTCAACCTGCTCATTCAATAGGTACAGGCGTTGATCGCAGCAATGCAGGGCCTGCAGCAGGCATCGGCGTGGCCGAAGCCAGTCCATCCAAAATTCAATCAATCTAGCCATCACGCTCAGTCGTTGGCACGCCACATGCACCTAGTCAGTCACCACTCTCAACCCCAAGTTCCAAAATTCAAAGTGGTCTCGCAAGAGTTGGCATACTCAGCAGAGCAATCCCGATCGGGATGGAAACGGCGTACTCCAAGCCTCCATTCCGATAAGGATTTCGTTTAGATTCTCTCACCTCCTCGCCATGTGGACCCCCGCCCCGGCGGAATGTCGACCATGATAGGAGAATCGAGGAGATACGTCGACAGATCTAGGCCCTCGGGGGACAGGCTCCAAAGGCAAACAACGATCTCAGCTTCTCTTTAGCCCCCCCCCCCCTTCTTTTAGTAGATCATGAAGGAATCGATCCGACCTCAGCTTAAGATGCCCCAAGTAGAGTCATACGACGACACCTTAGATCCACTGGATCACTTGGAGAGCTTCAAGACTCTTATAATACTGCATGGAGCCACTGACGTCGTGCTTTGCAAGACATTCCCTACGACCCTTCGCAAGGCGGCTCGGTTCTATTTCTTTGGGCTTCGACCTGACTCAATACATTCTTTCGAGCAGCTTGCTCGCCTTTTTGTAACACACTTCGTCTCCAGCTAAAGATGACGCCATGGTTCGAACGCATTATTTGACATCAAGCAGAAAGAGAAAGAGTTCATCGGGGACTATGTTAGCCTCTTCAATATGGCAATGCTGGAGATCGTGACCTAGATCAATCGGTATGGAAAAGCACCGAAGGACTTCCCTTCTTCAAAGTCCCCCTTCTTCAAGGCCCTAAAGCGCCAAAGGACTTCCAATGGACCGAGGAGTATCAAGAGGCCTTCGATCGGCTAAAGAAGTACCTTAGCTTGTTGCCTTTCCTCACAAAACTACAGGTTGGAGAAATATTTTACTTGTACTTAGCTGTTTCTCCTTCTACTTTGAGTTCGGCTCCGGTACGGAAAGAAAAAAAAAGTGCCAGAAACCGATCTACTACACAAGTTAGATCCTGTGAGATGTCGAGACCGGATACTCTAAGCCGGAGAAAATGGTCTATGCCATCATCATCTCAACTCGAAAACTTCGGTCATATTTTCAGGCCCAGTCTATCACAATCCTAACCTACCAACCGGTTAGATATATCTTGCAAAAGCCCAAAAATGTAGGTGGGCTAGCAAAGTGGGCAGTGGAGCTCAAAGAGTTCGACCTGGAGTACTGACCCGGACATCTATCAAGGCCCAGGTGTTAACAAATTTTCTGGTGGAATGCGCTATTACTAATGAAGATCCTGCCAAGCTCCCCAAAAAGAAGACCACCAGAGTGGTCGTAGATCCTACACATAGACAAGTCGTCAGGCTTGGGGGGCCAGCAGGGCTGGACTCATACTCACTAGCCCGGATAGAGTAATCATAAAGTATGCTCTGCAGTTCAAATTTTCGACCTCAAATAATGAGGTTGAGTATACTCATCACCGGACTCAAGCTTTCTAAAGAACTCGAAGTTCTACAACTGAAGGTCTTCAACAACTCTCAATTGGTTGTTGGCCAAGTTCGGAGAGAATTCGAGGCTCAGGGGCCATCGATGATCAAATACCTATAGAAGGTAAAGGGCATGACCTTGGCCTTTCATATCTTTAACATACAATAAATCCTCCGGACGAAGAATGCAAGGGCCGACCTATTGTCAAAATTGGCCACTTTGGAGATTGCCAACCTGACCAAGCCAACATACCTCAAAGTCAAGGAGAAGCTGAGTATTGAAGGGCTCAAGGTCGTGATGAATGCGGCCATCGAGCCAAACTGGATAGACCCCCTTGTCGACTTCTTGAAAGAGGAAAGCGACAAACCTCCCGCTACATCCTCCTCGACGACAAGTTACATCGGAGGTCATTTTCGTTGCCGCTCCTCAGGTTTCTCCATCCAACCGAAGTAGATTATGCACTCTAGAAGGTGTATGAGAGCATTTGTGGCAACCACTTATAGGGAAGATCCCTGGCCTACAAGGTCTTGTAGCAAAAATTACCGATCCCGCAACAAGTGTATACAGAAATATTGGACACCTCGACCATGGACAAGACCGACCTCTCTGTGACCTCGACATAAACCAACCTTAGACAACTTTGGCTCCTCCCGAGGAGCCGACCAACTGAGGTGAGCAAACTCGGCTCCAATCGAGGAGTTTATCAATACATTCCGACAAGGACTGATAGTTTTGGCAATCGGCCATTGTGATAGCAACGAGCCGTTGTGGAAGTTTTGCATTTGGCGTGTGGTCAGTGCCGTACACCGTCCATGTGGATTGATGCCCACATCTTAGCCGTACGATTGGCTGCTATCTAGCAATTGGTGCACATCATGCCAACCTAAGTAATGACAAATTCGACTCTCCTATATAAAGGAACAATCTGAGGACCTAAGGTACACAACTCACAGAGAACAATACTTTACTGAAGTTTTCTTTTTTCCATACTATTGCCTCTCTATTCTGACTTAGGCATCAGAAAATTCCCCACTGGAAACTCTTCGAAAAGCAAACTTTCTTGCAGGCTAATTCGGGGGAGACCAGCTACAGCATACCTCAGCCACTTCGTCTAACTCGGTTCCAGCCGACCTCAAAGTCATTCCGAGCTGCAATCTGACCTCGATCTAAATTATGCGGCACCAGTGTCGTACGCTGCCCATGCAGACTAACACCCACGTCGTAGCCGTACAACTGGCTACAGCCTGGCGACTGGTGCATATCACACCGACCCAAGTAACGACAAATCCGACTCTCCTATATAAAGGGACAGGAGGGACTTCAGATACACATTTTGAGATATCATGCAATACCACTCACAGAGAACGACACTGATGAAGTTTTCTTCCTTCCATATTGTTGTCTCTCTATTCTGACTCAAACATCGGAGGGTCTCCTGCCCGACACTCTCCGGCAAGCAGACTTCTTGCAGGCCACCTCTGGATGAGCTTAACCCCTGACACGTTGGCCAACCAATTTAGATCGGTGCCAGCTGCCCTTAGAATCGTCCGAGCTATGCTTCGACCTCAGTTTGGATTCTACGGCAGCAGTACCCATCACCAACCAAAATAGCATAGAAATGACCTTAGAAACCTTGTTAAAGAGGTCTTGTGCCCCTTCATGACAAACTGGAGGCTCTTTTCCTTGAAAAATAAACTAGAGGCTATCAGAATACAAGTTCTGCCGGTCAAAGCGGTCTTGTGCCTGTTCATCACAAACATGGATTATCACATGGGAATAGAAAGGAGCTTGGTCTCATATAGAAAATAAAAGGAAAACACGTCATTATTCTTCTTCTTTTTTTCTCTTAATGTGAAACATACATAGATCATTGTTTAGAATAAAAGGATGTCATAATGCAAATAAATGCTAAGGAAGCATGAAATGGTGAAGAGAACCACTTAAAACTTCAATCACTGGCATTTCTTTACAAGCTTGCAGGAGGCCCTTCACCTAACAAACCTGAAATTTGTAGAGTCTCTCTCTTTAGCCAAAGAAGAGGGAAAGAGGAAAGAAGGGTGGCTACAGTGGTGCTTGGGGTGAGAGGACCCACGGCTGGCAACGTCAGAATACATCAAAATAGGGGTTCCAACCCTTAAACCATAGATCCAACGCATCCCGATGCCAAATCTCTGGCCACGACTTTCCACCACTATGAAGGATTAAGGAAAGCCTCCGGCAACAAACGTCGATGATGGAGGCAGCCGAAATTGGAACAAAACAGGTCGGTTTCCAAAAATAGAGGAAAATGGGGCATTGCCCTTCTAGGCTAAATTCTGGTGATCACTGGCCGAAATCAAGGTTTGAAAATGTCCGGAGAGAAGAGGAGAGGAGTAGCTCAAAGGTGACAGGGTTCATACCGATTTCTCGGCGGCGATTGGCCGCAATGACGGTGCGAAGGCGATCGGTGTTTGAAGAGAAAAATCGAGGAAAAAGCTGGTGGTGAACTTCGATCGAGGCTGGTTCTCTGATGAGGGTGAGAGAGGAGTCGGAGAGGGCCTCTAAATAGGCCTGGGGTGACCAAAATCCGACTGAGTGTTGGATTCCATCCAGTGATTTGGCGGAGGAAAAAAACTGCCAATGAGAGTCTTCTTCTCTCCAAGCATGTGCACGGCATGTGAGAATTTTATTTTATTTTATTTTATTTTGGTTGGGGGGGGGGGGGGGGGGGGGGGGGGGTGCAAATTTAATGGGGCCAGTCAAATGGATCAGGCGCTGATACTAGGTATCACAGTTCCATGCCTTTCTTCTGACGCATCAGATACAAGGCCATTTCCACGTTTCAAGGCCTCAAGGAAGACATCATAGATTAGAACAACTGAAGCTCACACCATAAAGCAGTGCTAAACATAAAATTTTCTAGGAATGGAAACATTAATGCACCAGTCGTTGCTACTCCACTATTCACGATAAAGGCATAAACTAGCTCCTTCTGAATATAACCTCATGACCTCAGAGATGCTATACTGCTACCATATAAACGTAGAAAGAGTGTTTTTCTTCTGTTCTTTTAAGTTTCGATAAATAAGATGATCTCTGATGAAGATATGACCCTGCTTTTAGTCTTAATTTGCATTCATTGGAGATCTCCGCCATTGTTTCAAACCATTCTGATGTATCTTAAATGGTCTCCAACTCTTTCTACGTTTGGGAGTCTCAGAACAGACACCAGATGCCAAGGCCTGCTGAAGTTATAGCTAAAATTCATCATCCCCCACAATCGTCTCAGCGTCCAACCCCCATGAACAACAATCTGCACCCTGGCTTCTATCCAAACCGACCATGTTTACATGAAATTAAGCTTGGTCGATAAGTATTAGGCCTGCATGCCATTCCCTGCGAACCATGGGTTTTTTTTTTTTTTTTCAGAAACAGAAGGACAAAAAAAGAAGTTTGGCATTCTACGAGAATGATCATGAAAATATATAACCTATTTGGACACTAAATATTGTTAAAAAATTAAAACAATATATATGACATCTATTATTTTGCTAAATATTAACAGTTAAGATGTGGCACGTAAAAATGTTAAGACAGATGACAAATCATAAGTCAAAATTCAAGAGAGTAAACCAGGGGGGAAGGATTGAAAAATTTGCATGGTTACTGTGCTGCATTGCATTCATAACTATACCGGTTAACAGTTAATTAAAAGGCACATCCTTATTTCTACCATAGTTCCAGCGAAGCCATCTGACATGGGCCTTATTTCTGAACAGGAGAAGGCAAGACAGCAGTAAGTATAGCATAACAATTTGGAGAATGAGAAGTTTTTGTGGAACTGGAGCTAATTCAGTTGGCAATGCACTCCTGGAATAAATACTACCATGGTTGAACTTAATCCTGGATGAGCAAAGTGGAGAGTTGACAGTAGGTTAATTGCCGATAATAATATATTAAAAAAAATATGAAATGCAATGGATTTATTATGTGTATGAGACAGTCACATAGTGTCAAAAAAATTATAACACAGAGAAACTTCCGCTAGTTTATGTAGAAATTAAATTGAATACTTTTAATTCCAAGTGTGACCCTCATTTATTTAACACATTAAATTGGATATGTTTAATTTAGCCTTTATTATTTTTTTGGTTTGGTAAGAAAACATCTGTCTTCTTTTTTTTTTGAATCAACCCTTTTGTTAATGAGTTAGTTTGTTAAGTCCAATAATACCTGATTAGACAAATATACTCTAATGTTGTGAGATTTTTTATTCTCTATCACTCAAATTTGTTATCCATTAGAGGCTTGAACATTTGGTATTTGTCATATGTTCTCTAAATCATAACTGAAATTTCAAGATAAGCCCAAGTATAGTTTTTAGGAAATTTTGGTCTATATTCGATGAAATATCATAAAATAACCGATTGGTAATTATAAATAGTGATAGAAGAATTGATTAGTAATTAAAACTAGTGATTATATAGCACTTGGTTACCTATGCTAACCTGCAGAAACAAATTAATTCTTGTTGGCCATGAGTATTGTATAAAACTCATAATAATATATATATATATATATATTGCATATATACCCTTCTAAGCATTGGACTTTGCATAAATATTCTTCTGAAATTGATATTTGCATTAATACCCTTATAAGACATTTGTTTTGAGTGTATACCATTCCTTTTTTTCATATGTACCCATATAATTTAATGCCGTTAAAAAATTATTGTTTTAAAAATAAAATGATTGAAATACCCTTAAATAATAAATATGCAAAAAAATATTTATAAGGGTATATATGTAAATAGTAATTTTGCAAGAATATTTATGCAAGTTTGCATATCAAAGAGGATTTACATGCAAAAAAAATATTTTATTTTTATCTATTTTATCTTATTTTAACACTCAAATTAGTATAGTGCTTACTTCTCAATGTTTTCTACAAAAACATAGCTCGAAAAAAAAAATTGACTATTAGATTATAAATAGAGTTATGGAAGTTCTTTTACTAACCATGAGATTGTTTTACTTTATTCTTCTTTATTGATAAGTATTGTTGTTGGGGGGAAAACATGTCGCCACGCTTGCCCGAGCAGACCCGCCGAGCAGGGGCCGACCAAGCAGACCCTTCCGAGCGGGGGCCGGTCGAGCAGGTCCCCTCCGAGCAGAGGCCGACTAAGCAGACCCTTCCGAGCGGGGGCCGATCGAGCAGGTCCCCTCCGAGCAGGGGCCGACCAAGCAGACCCCTTCGAGCAGGGGCCGACCAAGCAGACCCTTCCGAGCGGGGGCCGGTCGAGCAGGTCCCCTCCGAGCAGGGGCCGACCGAGCAGATCCTCTCCGACCTGTAGACGGTCGAGCAGACCCTCTTCGACCTAGAAGCACCTGAACAGCTCTACCAACCCAAAGACACCCGACCTGCGCGCTGAGGTCACATCTCCCCGCAGCGCGACCGAAAGACTACGTGTTGCCTTTGTCAACAATTAATGTGTATGGGTCCTGCAGGCATCCTGTTCACTCAACCATCAAAGCGCATGGCACTTGCAGGCCTTCAGCCTACTCAACAATTAAAGCGTATGGCTCCCGTTGCCTACGGACATCAAGCCTCTTACGGCAAACCTGCTTGGTTATGAATGATAGCACGACTCCGCGACGACTCAAGAGCTTTGGCCTAATCTCCAATAGTAACAGCATTGATTAGAGTTGGGCATCGGGCCGTGCCGGACCGGGCCCAAGGTCTAAACGGGCCGTGCCTGGCCCGGCCCGCTTATGAAGCGGGCCGTGCCGGCACGGCCCGTCCGGGCGCAAAAGGAAGCCCGGCCCGGCCCCAGGCCCGTCTATTGGCGGGCCGGGCCGGGCACGGCACGAAACGGGCCGTGCCAGGCACGGCACGAAACGGGCCGTGCCAGGCACGGCCCGCAACGGTTCCAAACGGGCCGTGCCAGGCACGGCCCGTCTGGAGAGGGGGGGAGAAAAATAGCCGTTTCCAACGGCTATTTTGGGAAATTTCCAATTTTGCCCCTCCCAACAGTCCAAAAACGGCTAAATTGAGGGGTATTTTGGGAAAAAAAATTTTTGGGCTTCTATAAATAGCCCTTTCCTCCCTCATTCTCACCACACCAAACCAACTATTCTCTCCTTCTCTACTGCTATTATTTCTCTCTTCTAAAGTGCTCTTCTAGCAATTTAATTTTTAGTTTGCATTTAGCAAGTGTTCAAGTGCTACACAAGAGGAGGTTCCTGTTGAGAAGAGAAGGTCACTCCTGTTGAGAGCACAAGAGGAAGCTCAGAATCTCGGCTCTGCCTCTGCCCTCCGACCCTCTACTCAATTCCTCCTTGTGGTTAGTTTTTATTTTTTGAATTCATCAATTTAGATATGTCATCTTTTGAGGAAAGTCAGTTTGGCATTCCTCCTGTTTCTGAGGGAGAAGAAACTAATCCCCAACCCCATGTTCCTAGTTCCTCTAGAACTAGTGAACCGAGTGAAGATCAAACCTCTTCTCGTAAGAGGACTAGTGCTGTATGGAATGAATTTGATAGAGTTATGGTTGATGGAGTCTGGAAAGCTAAATGTAAAAAATGTGCCAAACTTTATAGTTGTAGTAGTAGTGGGGGAACAGAGCATTTAAAAAGACATCAAGAGAGTCATAGGATGCATGATTCTCATGCTCAAACTCAAAGTACCCTTAATATACAAGGGGGATTACTTGTAGGTAATTTTGCATATAATCATGAAAATCAAAGAAAAGCACTTGTAAAATATGTTCAATTAAACCTACAAGGGGGATGAATTACCTTTTAGTTTATGTGAATCTTTTAATTTTGAAGAATATGTTCAATTAAACCTACAACCTGCTTACAAAAAAACTAGTAGGCGTACATTTAGAAGAGTAGCTATGACTAACTTTTTAGCAATGAAACAAAGTTTAATTGAAACACTTTCTACTTTAAATGTAAAAATTTTATTAACTTCTGATATTTGGTCAGCATCTGTAGGTAGTAATTGTTTTATTGCCATTACTGCTCATTATATTGATAATGATTGGCAATTAAATAAACGTATTCTTGCTTTTCGTGCTTTTGATTTTCCACATTCTGGGCAACAAATTTCAAATGTCATTTATCAAACTGCATGTTCATATAATATTAATAATAAAATTATGTCTATTACTTTTGATAATGCATCTAATAATAATTCTGCTGTTGCATTATTAAAAGACTCATTGCATCCCATGTTAGATGGAAATTTATTGCATATTAGATGTGCATGTCATATCTTAAATCTTTCTGTTCAAGCTGGCATGGGCATGATTCAAGATGTGATTGGTAAAATTAGAAATGCAGTTTCTTTTATTCATGCTTCAAGATCAAGACTTCAAGAATTTAAGGAACTATGTATAAATCATGGTAAACGTTTTAAAAAATTTAAACTTGATGTAATTACTCATTGGAACTCAACATATAGCATGATACATGATGCATACCCATATAAAAACTTATTAAGTGCATATATTAATGATCGTGGATTAGGCTTTACATTGACTGAAACTGATTGGAATAAAGGAAAAATTTTGGAAGATTTTTTGCTTAGTTTTTATAATGCTACCAATGTTCTTTCTGGTATTTATTATCCAACTTCATGTTCATTTTTACAACAAGCATATATAATTAGTCAAAAATTTGCAGAACATAGATATGATGATGTTTTAATGCCTATTATTGACATAATGGAATCTAAATGGAATGAGTATTGGGACAAGATATGTCCTATGCATAACTTAGCTGCTGTATTTGATCCTAGAGTTAAATTAAATGGCGTGCTAATTTTACTTGATGCATACTGTGAAAATATGAATCAAGATTCTGAATCTGCTAAAAATGAGGTAAAACAACTTCTTTATGATATTTATGCTATATATGATGAAAAAATTCGTGGATCTAGAACACAAATACAAACCTCTATTTCTTCTTCTAGTAGTTCTCGTTCGTCATCTATTTTTTCATTCATTGCACAGAGAAGACACACACATGCTTCAAGTTTATCTTCATCTTCTTCATCTTTAAGTAGTGAACTAGAATTTTATTTACGAAATGATCTTCAGTCTGCATATGATGAAAATCAAATAGAGAATCTAGATGTATTATCTTGGTGGAAGAGTGTTAGAAACAATATCCTGTTATGTCTGCAACTGCACGCGATATTTTAGCTGTGCCGATGTCCACGGTAGCATCGGAATCCGCTTTTAGTGCAGGTCGGCGTGTTCTTGACGAAAAGAGAAGTAGGATGACGGGCGAAACGGTGGAGATGCTTCTCTGCTTCAAAGATTGGTTGGATGCTGAGGCAAGACTTCAAGATAAAGGTGGACATAATACAACATCCTCTGATGATGATGATACAAACACTACTGAAGACTGAAGAGTGAATACTGATTCACTGAATCACTGATGATTAGTAAGATTTCTTAATTTTTTATAATTGTACATTTTTATTGTATTCTGGAGGTCAGACCAAGGTCCAAACCTCGGCCCTTTCTTATTGTATTCTGGAGGTCAGACCAAGGTCCAAACCTCCCTTCATGTACCATTTTGATTTAAATTAATAAACTGGTAGGGGTCTATGCCAAACCCCCCACCATTAAGGTGGCTTTATATTCATAAATCCTTAGTTTTCAATATTTATTAATTTATTAAAAAATTTACGAAGCATTAATTTTTATCGGGTCGGGCCGGGCCCAAGCCCGGACCGTGCCAGGCCTGCGGGCCAGCCCGGCCCAGGCCCTTATGGGCCGTGCCGGGCTGGCCCGCGGGCCGTGCCGTGCTTGGCCCGCGGGCCTAGAGCGGGCCGTGCCGGCCCAGGCCCGAAGCGGGCCGTGCCGGGCTCGGCCCGCGGGCCAGTAACCTGTGACCCAGCACGGCCCCCTTAAATGGGCCGTGCCAGGCACGGCCCGGCACTGTAGCTAACGGGCGGTGCCAGGCACGGCCCGCTTCGTGCCGGGCCGGGCCGGGCCGTGGGCGGCCCGGCCCAGTGCCCAACTCTAGTATTGATTCACACGATCGAGCATTAATTTCTACTGCATGCCCAATTGTACGACAGACCGTTTGCCCCGTCACATCACAGGTAACCCAGCCCCCTCTATAAAAGGGGAACTTCTCCATTTTAGGGGGGGGGAGATTGAAATTCTGACTATTTACTTCTACCTCCGTTCATACACTTGCCCTCTCTGACTTAAGCATCAGAGGGCCGGCGCCGGAAAAACCCGGCCACCGGCCTCTTGTAGGTCCCCCGGAGGACGCCGCACATCGTTGGATCGCCGTCGTTCGCCAACCCCTCCCGGAGCTCCTCCTCCTCAGCCGACGGCCGCCCCCGGGTCTAATTTCCAGCAACAATTGTTATATCTTATTTAAATGAAAACTTGCTTATAATGTTTATTATTATAAATGCATATGAAAGAGCATGGATCAGAATATAGAAAAGAATTAAAATTTCTTAAAGACACAATAGATTGTAATGATCTGTTAATGGGCTTATAGGTGAAAGAACAATATTGATCATCCCCGAAGTGCAAGGCAAGGAGAACTCCAGCGAAGTGCTCGTCTTATATGATGGCAAGGAGGGCCTATATGGTTGTCCTTATTGTAGTGAGGGAAGGGAGAGCGGTGATGAATTTCTAGGATGAGAACTCTAACAAAGAGAAGAGAGGGAGAAGGGTTGTCAATAGTAAAGGGAGTCTATGGAAAGCACTCGACATTGTTGAAGGCAGGGCACCATTGATGAATGAGAGCAATCGGATCATCCTTGTCGCAGCAAAGGGAAGGGAACAATGTGAGAGAGAATCTGATTCTAGCGGCAAAGACCCCCAATGAAGAGAAGAGGAAGAAGGGCTACCTACAATGGAGAAGAAAGTCGGAGGAATGAATTTGATTTCGGATGAAGAAGTGAAAAAGATCAAGAAAGATCAGAAAATTTGTTAGAGGCAAAAGGATGAGGGCGATCTTGAGTGGAAGAGAGCGATCGCATGCAATTAGGAGAAGTTCAACGGATCGGATAAGTTCCGAGCAAGACCCTATTAGGCACTTTAGAGATAAAAACGTTATTTCATAATTCCAATTAATTTTTTATTTAAATAAATATAATTTTGACTAATGGCGTCAATTGAGCTATTATGTTAGAGGTATTTATGCAAAACTAGTATTGCGAGGATATACATGCAAATATCAATTTTGGAAGAATATTTACGCAAATTTCATTATATAGAAAAATATTCACACAAAAAATTCAAAATAAAATTACATATACACCCTCCTAAATAAACAAAATTGCATAAATATCCCCACAAAGTTACTATTTACATATCTATTCTTATAATTTTTTTTTTGTACCTCTACCTTTAAGAATATTTTAACCATTTCAATTTTAAAACGTTAGTTTTGAGTGCCTATGCACACAAAATAGGTATTTTATAAGGATATAAACATAAAAAATATTTACGTAAATTTTAATATTTAGGAGGGCATATGCAAAAAAAAAAAAAAAAAAAAAAAAAACTCTAAAATAAACCTCTTTACAGTCTGCCAATGTTGATAGAAACATTAAATTTGTTGGCCCACGTAAAATCTTTAATAATTATATCTAAAAAATTAAATAAATGTATAAATAAATAGATTCAAGTATTATTGTATCTACAAAATTGTCCTTGAATTAGTGGAGAAATCTGTCCCTGACCGCACTTTCCATTGGACTGGTACACTTGCATGCCAATTGGCTGGTTCAGATCAAGTCCTCAATTATATTTTCCAATGAGTTCCTATGAATTAAAATATCCATTAACCAAAACAGGGTTAAAGGCTGCGTATTCCTTACCCTGACAAAATGATCAAGAGATTTACAAAATGGAAAACTGTAAGTTAGAACTTTAATCATAACATCCATTACATATGCACATAATACAAAGACAAGTCCACTGGCAGTACCCACTATAAAGATTACTAGTTGGTTACTGAGTCTTTTAATTAGCTTACATAAGTTACAATACTTGCTCTATAAGTTAACAGCTTTAGATAAGCCTGAAACACATGAAACAAGATGTCTAGAACATGACAAGTTTATAATTGACATTCCGCAAGCCTGATTATAAAACCAAAGGCTCGATCGTCATCCTAGTTTGCCATCATGTGATCAAGTCCTCCTGCCTGAATAGATGCCACCAAGTTTCCTCCACTCACATTGTGTAGTAGCTGTTGAAGCCATCTGCGGGTAGCAGCGTCATCCTGGAATTATGGATTATAATCAGAGACATGGACAACAGCATAGCCCAAAGCTTTTTAAGTAGGTGGTCACTTTTTATCCAAAAACAAAGTGGCAAATTTGGAGAGGGACAAATGAGTTGGCCTTAATCTAAATAATAGAAGACCAGGTGAAAATAATGAATTCACACAAACTTATTTTGAAGGGCAAAACTAATTAATGTCGGCAAGGCAAGAGAAGACATGATGTAGGAAAGGGAAAAACTAATTAAAGTCTCTGTACTCCAAATGATGATGTAGGTGCGAAGACAGATTCTTTCTACCGTTGATATTGGCATGTGTTTTCTATCCTCTATAAGAATTCAGATTATCTAACAATAATGTCTGATGAGATCCAAGAATAAAAAACTTTGGAGTGAGCTTCAATTGGTTTTAGAGCATCAGGAGCAGCTGGCAAAAGAAAATAAATTAGCCCACCAAATATATTAAATAACAAGACTAAACTTCTGACAGGATGATGAATGAGCAAGATGAGTGTACATAAAAGACTATGATAGTGTTCAAAATGTATGCTCGAGGCTAAAATTTTATGGTGACATTTGGAAGCAAAAACATGGAAGAAATATATTGCCAGGTAGCATCCCAGTAGGTAACGAAGGGCAAAGTAGAAAACCGTTAGAGCTGGCCCCGAACTGGGATAAAGCTAGTTTGATAATGAATATAATTATGAAGTAACACTCACCCGAAGGCAATTGTTGAAGGTTCCATCTCTTAACATCTCAGGGAGGCAAGTCCGCAAAGCTCCACATGCTCTGCATTAAAGAGTTGCGAAGTTAGGGTAATTATACTAGCCTAAAACATACAAAGAACATCATGTATCAACAAACAAATGCCACAATGATGTTATGAACAAACCTTGGATTGTCTGATAGCCTAAGGTAACATCTTATTATATGTTTCAGCAACCTTGTAGAGGGTTGCTCGGCAAGTGATACAACCATATTTGCCAGAACACTACCTACAGCAAAGAACCGCTCTGCAGTAGCACAAATATACTGAAGTCCAATATCATCCAATAGAATTTTTTGAACAATAAAGGTTGCCACCTGAAAGTTCAAGATCTGATTAGTAACAGTAACCATTTGAAAACCTCAATATTTGAAAAACAGGAGTGAATAATATGTGATGCAGTTCACGAGATCTTGAGCTAGAAACAATAAACCTACAGTCCAAAATCTTGCCACATTAGACAGAATCAAGAAAGATACAGCAATCCATGGAAATCATAAAGAAGAAATTAACATAATAAGTAGGACATGAATCCTGTCCATTCACTTAAGTACACGTGTGTAAGACTAACAGGTCATATCCAATAAAGGTTATTACTTTAGAGCTATTCCAGCATCCTCCTTGCCACAACTTATTGTACCTACAATATCTCCACCCACCAACCAAAACCAAAGTACAAGCTGTGAGCTAATAAAATAATTTAAAAATCAGTCTAAAGAAATAGGATTCTTGGTTCATTGAGAATGCATCCAAGGTTTTTAAGCTCACAGATGCCTCATCATCTCAGACACCTTAAATGCCTATGGAGGTGGCTGTAAATTAAAATGACTCAAAAGATCTAGCTTGGACAGTATTAGTGGCATCAAATCGAGAATGGGGTAACAAATTCTCTCAACTTTAAAAAAAAATATGGACTTGTTGATGTTCCAAATACATTTGGATGCAAATGTATGCAAGTACATGCATATGTAAAGATCATATTGCTCTTCAACGAATGTTAGAAGTTAATTTTTCTTTTTACAAAAATATAATAGTAGACCAAGGATGAATCATGTAAAACCTATGAAATTTTAAATTATAAGCCATGACGGGGTATCCCACAAGAGAAACATATTACTGGTTCAGAATGACAGGTCCATATGTGCCCCGTGTAAAGGAAAACTAAACTGTATCAGTACTTTTCAAACATAAAAAATAAATCAGGTTTCTTAAATGTGCTTTAATCTAGTTACAATTTGGTGTCAGGTTGACTGGTTACTACAAAGTCTGCTAAATCTTTCCCTTAAGTTCCCAACGTAGATTCTGCTCCACAGCTGACCACATAAAGATGACAAAGGGTTTGGAAAATGATAATAAGGTGATGAATCTTGTTGATTAGTGGGAGCCAACACATGAAAGATTTGTAGCAGATTTCCTAAATGGTTTATGAAACCGAAGATTCTTTTTTATGAAATTAAGAACTTGAATTTGTCACCTATTGGGAAAAAGTTGCAGCCAGTGAACAAGGATTGGTGCACATCAACAATAACCATCAGAAACAAAGCAAAATGAAAGAACCGCATGAAAAAGGAATGATGAAACACAGAGCAAAAACAAAAATACAAGGTTCATCCATCCAGAGCTGCATAAATTAAAGGAGGCAGAATCATGGACGTGGAAGGCTTTAGAGAGCATCCTATAGGAAGTCCACAATGAGAAGATGTATGATCAGACGGTCAGACCCATCTCCCAATAGAAATCCACCTTCACTGTTGCTGGTCTTCTGAAAGATAGAAGTGACTAAATACAACAGGTGCTCCCAATGTTGAATAAAGAAATGAAAAATCAATCCCTGCTAAATAATGAGCCAAATTCCTAGACAGGTTTCGCTGAGCCAGCCATATTGGACACTATTAGAATTTAGAGAGTCATCAGAGAACATAAACATTCCTTGATGAATAGATTCGAGGAATCTCCATTACCACTCTGAATTAAACCATTTACTGCCTGGCTGCCAGCCCCTCAGCAGCAATTCCAAGAGCAAACCAAATCATACATGTTGCCTGTGGAAGCTATGAAATCACATGGTCAATGAAACATTGTCCCCTCTATTAAAGGCATGTCACATCATAAATGAGATAGGAAAGATTCAAAAATGCATCAACAACACCACTAAAAGAGGCCTGAGATGTAGCAGTCCATCAACAGTACTAGATAATGGTGGGCCTAGAGATTGTTTTGCCTGCACCTAAAGGATCACTATAGACCAGCCACATTTTTCAGTATAATGCATGAGGTGTTAAGGGGGGCAAAGAACCTCCACATTCTCTAAAAAACAAACAAAACATCTTCTATATAACCCATTCCACCTATTTACAACCCATCTCAACAAATAGAGGCTGTGAGTAAGCACTATACGGACAAGGTTAGATGAAGTAAAAGCAGATGGAGATCATGCAACCATTGTTAAGCTAGATAGGGTTCGGCCACGACAAATCCTACCTGTGATAGTACAAAGTGAAGAGATAGAATTCGGCTATGATACTAATAAGTAAGTCAACAGATCAAGACTTGGTTGTGATCAATCACAATACAAGGCGTATGAAGCTGGATGGCTGGTAGACATAGACTGATGTGACCAAATCAATCTCAAAGATATTCCTAAGTGCAGAAGATTGTATTATAGGCCGAAGTAAAGAGAGACAACCAATATAAGCCATGGTGGGATAAACTATTGCCAATAAGATATATCGGTCTAGCAATTGGTGCAGAGCAACCATGCTAATAAATGTGCATAGTGGAGGGACAACTAGCATTAGTTACCAGGATAGCCAAGAGCGGAGGCTAGACATGGGTAGCAACCATAAGAACGGGCAGTTATGATATTTTAGTATAAATTAGTAAAATTTGTACTCTGTAAATGATCCTTTGACAATCTAACTTATCAATGAATTTTACATTATCTTAGCTTACCTTTAGTGTTAACTTAGATTTCTACTACCGTAGCCCAAGCTACACCCCTATCCTTATCCAGATCCATCTCATTCAAACAATAGTGTGACGGTAGCAAAAGTCTTTGAAGATCAAGGTATCTGGATCTATGCACTCTCGTATCATTTCTTCGATCATCATCTTTCTAGCTGCTCTAACGCTAGTGGCATGCCCATGCACCTATCTACCTGTTGCCATTTAACTTGTCACCCTTGTCATCAACCAACAAGTTCCTTAGCACATTCGAACGGGAGAAGAAACGCAAACACCACCATGATAGGAAATGCTAATACAATAACTCATGCACAAAGCTAAGAAAGACAAAGCCAAATGGCCAAGGAAGGTGTCCAACGCAACTCATTGCTCCCCCTTGAGTTCAAATGTCATTTTAAAGTCTGAAGTTCACCATAGTGGTACTCCTTAAGCACAAATGCGTAATCATAAAAAGAAAGGCAGAATATGATGCATTGGATATGATGACGTTGCCATTGTTCACCCAGTTGATAGTCAAGAAAGCAAGCAGCCAAAGATGAAGACTGTTAAGCAAATGATTAGACTTTATAAAATGAGGTGATCTAAACCCCTATATAGGTGGGGAGTTGGCTAACGAAATTCAAGGGAGATCTGGAATAATCAGCATCACGATTATGCAAAGTCATGCATATCAGTTATTTTTATTGAAAAGATATGATATACATGTATACACATGTATGTGCACCCTTGCAAATGTCAGCCAAGCAGATGAATGAATTCAAGCAGAGAAGAAAAGCTCCAAATTCATATGCAACTCCAAACCCAAGTTCTCTATCTAATCTTCCTTACAAGAAAATCATGAAGGATAATGAAGGAATCAAGAAGGAAGATGCCACCTTCAATCTTCAATGCTTTCTCCTAGGCAAGGGAGATTGATCTATTGATAGATGCAAGATTGAATCTATTTATAGATGCTTAAACTCATCTGCCAATCAATCCTATCATAGGCCTAATGGATCCTCCAAGTGATCCTCTTTGAGAAAGAACCACAAAGAGAAGAAACCAGTGATGAGGAAGATAAAAGATATAATAGACCTAACTTATCCCTAAAGAAAGAGACTAGCCTATCTACAAGCAAGTCATAGTCAATTTAGACTCTTGATCAATCCTACCAAGGAGGCTGCTCTGAAGATGAAGTAGCTAGTATTCTCATGAATGGCAAGATTGATTAGTTTAATGGACTTGTCCTTCCCTTTTGAACAAGGCAATGAAAGTGCCATCCCATTGTGCAAGGCTATTTCTACAAACGCTAGCCTCCGAAACATGTTCATAGTTGATGATGTTGGGCCAAAAATTCCAGATGCAGTACAAGTTGATGATCCTCCCCTAATATAATCTAGCGCAACCAAGTCCTCAAAATAATTTAATTACCACACCTTCTGATAATGTAGTGATGCTATTAACATATGGTTCCCTTGAAGGATTTAAATACCCTACCACACTAGTCCATGTCGGATGTACCAGTCGGTATCGGTGATAGCATATCATACCTATGACGGATCAAGTATTTGGTACACCCCTTGGTACCCTACTGTACTAACACATGATATTTGGTGACACCTTGGCTATGTTGACACTAACTACAGTACCAACATCTAACCAGTACAAGTATCAATACCAAGAATTTAAACCTTGGTTCCACTCTTGGAATCAGGCCGGGCCACACCCTTGCCAAAACCCAACTTGGATTTTTTTTTGTGGCTTCAGTCCAAGCTTGGCATGAAATTTTTTCAAAATCCCAACCTGAGCCTGACCCAAGTCCTGACCCATACCAGCCAGGATTATGAAGTACTTGCCGAGGCTTTTGGTGACAGGGCTGCCACTGCTACCAACAGCATCAAGGATGACCTTGATCTTGGCACCACTGTCCATGAGGGACTCAAAGTACTCTAAGAGAAAGCAGAAGGTGTCGAAGGGTTAAGGGCTAGCGATAGAGGGGGTGAAGAAGAAATGCTCTAGGCCGAGGAAGCCGGTGAGGTCGCCAGCATTGCAGAAGTTGAAGGTGACAAAGGTGACCAAAAGGAGGTAGCGAAGAGGAGGTGAGGGAGGGTTGGAGGGGAAGAAGGCGAAGTTGGCGAAGAGGAGGTGGGGGATGGGGGGCCATAGCAGAAGAGGGGCTCAATCAAAGGGGGAGAAGGTGAAAGGGATGCTAGGGTTAGGACTGACGTCGTGGCAGTGGGGGCAGAAGAGATTGATGGCAGCAGTGGAGAGGGAGAGGGTGACAGCTCAGTCGCACTAGTGGCCAATGTAGTGCTTACGAGAGGCAGCAATGCTCGGGACTTTGATGGAGGCCATCATTTTCTAATGATTGGAGGGAGGACAAGAGGAGCAATAAGTAAATTATTAATTAATTGAGTAAATAAAGCAAGATTTATCAATTAACAGGAATTGGGCTATGTTTAGGCCTAGCTTTGTGTTAGCTTCAGACTTGATTCTAGGCTTGGTCTTCAAGCCTACACTGAACTTGGGCTTTAGGTCGAGTCCAAGCTAGGCTGAACATTGACCAGAGCCCAAACACAAAATTTCTTCGGGTTATATTTTTAGGCCCAAATCCAGCCGAAGCTATCTCGCACCTAGCCCATGACTCGAACCAAAATAGGCATGGCCCATGGGCCTTGGGCCTACCCAGGCCCATTTCCAACCCTAGACCATTCATAGCATTTCTTGTTGGAGACTTGCTATAACATTCTCTTGTAAAGCTTTTGTAAAGCTTTTTTTACTTCTACGATGTTCCCTCCTTCAATTGATACATCCTAGCTCTAGATCAATAGGCCTTGTATTTAATTATAACTCTTCATGTCATGGTTTGTCCAATGTTGGTTGACTCTTTTAGTTTTGGTGGTTGTTGTTGATAGGTGTTGATGTAACATTGTTCACTAAGTGTCACTCTTCCCAGTTTACTCTTTGATTAAGCTTTTGGATGGATGATTGTCCTTGATAGATGGTGATGTACCCTTCCTCACTAAAGAGTGTAGCTCCTCTCTTTCTATTATTGCAAAGTATGCCAAAAATCTTACTTGATCGAATTATCATTATAGCTTTGCAACTGACATATGAATACATTTTTACTTTGTAGATCCTAAACTAGGCACCTTCGGATTAGTGTTTTAGGTGACTGTTCAGATGCTACATGGCTAGGACAATGACACCACCTCTTACTTTATCATTAAGCTTCAAGTTGAATGGTTTTTGTTCTTAGAAGCCGGAAACTCCTCACATACCTATGGCACCTAACTCGAAACTGCAAGATCACACTTTGGATCATATTTGTTGAGAAATTGCGAGTCCAAACAAATTATCCCAAATCACAAGTAGAAGGGTGGAATCATGAGAAAAAAGGGAGTAGGACAAGAGCAAGAGAGTCCACTGATCTGAGATGGAGTTAGCAAAGATGGAGGTGGTGGAGCTCGATGAACTAGAGGTCCCACATGGTGAGCGCATCTAAAAGATCATGGTGGCCGGGGTGGACAATGATTAGAGCCTAGATCTATGCTTGGTTTCTGGAGTCCGATTCCTAAGAGGTGCCAGCGGTTCGACGCTAGTGAAGGAGGTAGCAAGGTGGTGAAGATGAGGAGAAAGAAGTTGAGGAAGAAGGGGGAGGATACAGTGAAAAAAATGAAAGGGAGACAGATCTCAGCTTGGATCTCTAGAGTTTAGTTCCAAGCAGCATAGGCACTAGCGGAGGTGGGGGTGGTAGATATAAGGGGGAAGCGGCGAAAGAAGAGGAAGGAGGCACGGAGGTGTTTGGCGCTCGAGCCAAGTTATCTCAAGCAGTGTGTGGTTCAGGCAGGGGAAGAGAATGATTTTAGCTCTTCGGCCAAGCGAAAGGGTGAGTGAGGTTAAGAAAGGAGATAGAGAGAAGTGGGGGAGGAGGGACTTCGCTATCGGGCCATGTTCTCTCAAAGGGGTAAGCCCCATCATTGGGTTTACATGGGAAGAGATAGAGTGGTACATATCACCTTTAATTATGGACTAGACACAAGTTGAGAAAAAAAGGATAGATGTGATGAATCAATTTCTAATGTATTTTAGAAATCTCTACAGGCTAATCATTCTAAACACAAAAGAAAAGGCTAAAATTATAATCGTAAATATTTAATAACTTTCAATATATAAATTTATGCAGACACTTTCTAAGCATTTCCACTCTCAAAGTTTTCAAACCTTGGCGCATTCTTGCACCACACCTACTTCTGACTATTGAGGATAGTCAATCAAGGAGTGTAGTTTCCCTACCTTTTTACTATAATTATATGGTAGGCAAAAATATATTTCCTAATCCAATTATCAATATATCATTATAACCACCATATATATACATTTTTTGCTCATTGGTACTCAGTTGAGCACCTAAAAAATAGCATACTAGGTAGACCTAAGCATTGACCAAGCTGGGCCTAAGCATGGGATCAAGAGCCTATGCCCAGGACGAGCCGAGCTTCAAGCCTCAAATATCCGATCGAAGCCCATCTTGGCTCCTCAAAGCCAAGCCTAGGGGGGAGGAGAGAGGGAGAGAGAGAGGATTACACATGGGGGGCCAGAGTTAGAGTGGATAAAGCTGCCATACACCTAGTAATGGAGATAAGGGGGTGGCAAGAAGGAAGGGTAGAGGGAAAAGGGAGGGAAAGGAGGGAGGAGAACCAACCGCCAAGTAATCAAGGTGGGGAGGGTGGGACTCCCTCTTTAGATAGAGAACGGGAGAGATTTAGAATTTAAGGTTCCCCTTTCCCCTTTTCATTTTTCCCTTCCTAGAATAAGTGCATGTGCAAATGCACATGGAAAGTAAAAAACGCATGTGGTGTTGCGATAGAATTACATGATGAATCCATGCATGATCTTTGCCTTTGTAACCAACAGTTTGCTTACAATTTTTCTTGGCGGACAATAGGTTATTATCTTCAATTCAATCCTATAACCCAAATTTTGTTAATATAGAATCATCATACAAACATAAAGGCAGCATGTCCGAGTTTCAATTTTTACTTTGATAATATGATAGAAAAATACGAATATTCTATGAAAAGTTTGCTTGGACCAAGTGACAGATGCTTTTTTCTTCAGTTCTACATTAAAACTCACAAACAAGTCATGAAGCATCGAAACATAGATGTGTATTGGCTCATTGGTTGAAGACATCCTTTTCTGAGAGGGAGGGGCAACCCACGTAAAGCAAATTTCCCATATCCAAATATTGGAGAGGTACATCTCAAACTTTTATATAAGATCCTCTGAACAAAAGGAGTTGTGACCATTGGATCAAGCAATTTCATATTAAGATCACCAATCTTCTAACACGAAGTTTTATACTTTACTTTTAATATATAGATAATGTTGATTCATAAAGGTGTATACATAGATGACTTGTGAATAGGAGGTTCATGATTAGGAGCACCCAGTAGTAGTTTTAAATCAAAAAAGCCTAATGACGAGCTTGGTATAGAATTCACAAGCATGATAAGAGAAAATAATGGAAAACTCCCTTCTTAACTCAAGAAAAAAATCATAAAATATCATAACACCTCCCCCTGACATTCCACAAGCAGTCTTTTATAGAAGAAAAAATAAAAGAGTAAAAGCTAAATTAATCTAACATTATTTTCATAGCCTTCGGACCTATCTAACATAGAAGCCAAACTCTATCTAAAAGTATAAATAAAACACTAACTTTCAAGAAAGATTATGTGCTAAATACAAGAGGAATCACAGCTTGCTTATGGTCATGCTATCCTTGGAGTTCGGACGAGAAGAAAAGTTGTGTAAGAATGGCTTTCTCATCCAAATATAACTCCAATAGAACTCTCTCAATTGAGAGTTTGTTAAAAGGTTAAACTCTTCTTGAATGAGATCCACCATCAAATGGCCTGCAAATAGAAAGCTATCCTGCTCTCTTTTTTTTCCAAACAGTTTACACGGTTAGGATTTCCTTGATTGGATTCAATGGTTGAGATCAACTCTAGACAAATTTATTGGTTTTTTTATATAGGTATATATATAGAGAGAGATATTATAGTCTACCAAAAAAAATATTATATAAATTTCAGGCAGGACCAAGATAAAATCTAGCAAGCCCAAGCACAGCCCAATTTTTTATTCAGGGCTGAAATTTTCAGCCTAGCCTGGTCCAGTACATCAGGCCAAATATCTCTGCCCAAGCCCGCCAAAAATGACATTGGGCCCATATTGCTCAAGTCTAGTGAGAGGAAACAACTACATTTCTTAGTGACTTGGACAATAAGAGTGCCACCTCTTCCTCTTTGACACCAATAGCTGATCTTGTTCATCAACTTGCATCGGAAACTTGATAGAGATGATGAACTCATACATATGCAGACATATAAATAGGAGGCAAATCTCCAAATCATGGATTTAGAAAGCCAGCAAGGAGAAGCAATAGCTTGTGCTAATGAATGAGTTCTCTCATTGCATGAATGAGCAATCACTTAGTCTATAGGCAGTCATTTACACACATGCTCGAAATGTGGTCATGATAAAGGATTTCAAGCACTAGGTCCACGATGCACAAGCACTAACAGATCATAAGGCTGCAAATGGGTCGGATCGACCCGTGACCCGACCCGACCCGACCCATGTAGACCCGACCCAACCCGAATTTTAGGACCCGCGGGTCCGAGTCGGGTCCAAAAATTGGACCCGAATCATTTTCTGGGTCGGGTCTGGGTTTACCGAACGGACCCAACCCGACCCGAATGGACCCGAAGAGAGAGAGAGAGAGAGAGGAAAAAAAGAAGTGGAAAAGCCTAAGGGGAGCCGGGTTGAAGCCTGGAAGGATAGCAACAGGCATAGGTTCACAGAATCCAAAGGAACCTTGGCCCGTCAGGATTCTCTCTCGATCTATTACACTGTTGATACCTCTGGTGTCTCGGTAGCTGGTTTTTTTTTTCCTTCTGTTTTTTGGTTTTTGTTTCTTTTAACTTTTGAAGGGAGAAAGTGAGGGAACGTTGAACTGAATATGGGTCATGTGCCAGTTTTCTGCAATGAAATTGGATTTTGGAAGAAGGTCTGGGATTTTTTTTGCCCTCGTGAGTCGTGAGAGGGGAGCTGGGAGACACCAAGTTCCGTCCAATCAGTCATACAGATAAAAAATAGTGTGATATGAAATTTGGCTTGCAGACCGGCTTAGTTAGTACGTCATGGGTCCTCTGTTCTGAGTGGAGGTCAATTGCAAGTCTTTCAAGTCATGGGTCACCCAGCACCTCATAATTATGATATGACCAAATTAGATCTGCCCAAATTCTTTCCCAAAAGGACAAAAAAATTGGATCCGATTCGGACCCGAACCCGACTCGGACCCGACCCGACCCGACCCGATCTTCAACCGGGTCAGGTCTGGGTCCAAAATTAGGACCCGAACAAAAAACCGGATCGGATTGGGGTCACTCAGGACCCGACCCGACCCGACCCATTTGCACCCATAACAGATCATGTAGGAGATTAAGCAGACAAAAGGGAGCTCCAAGCAACCCGGAAGAGTTGGTTCTTGTCCACCAAGTGGAGGCAAATCTTGATTTGTCAAGCATGCATTAATGGATCCCTCCATAAGCACAACTCAGAGATTTAGTGGCAACTTGAAAGGCTTTTTTTCTAAAAGAGGTATCTGCAATAATTGTTAGACAACATTAAATTTGTTTTCTCTACTTTTTGTCTCTATTCATATTCTATTGTCTCTCGTGATCATGCTATTGCACGTAATGTTCTGTTTGTATGCCTACAGTTTTAGCTCATGAAGGTCAAACTCTCATGCATAATCGCCATTATGGGAGATGATCTTGGGGGTGCTATTAGAGTAATCATGCACGACAAATGAACATACTTGGGTTGGTATCAAATTTGACTCAATGGTCCATAATGCACCTCTCACAAGTTCATGCTATCTTGGCTTCATTTGCTTAAGGTTTTGCAAAGCTTGAAGATGCTTCTCCAATACATCAAGCTCAAGGAGTCACAATATAGCAGCTTGACCCCTGAAGAATCCAATGACTACCCTAGACCGATCTGAATTTCCAAGAGTAGCCACCTAACTGCCAAAGACAAGCTTGTAAAATTACAGGTTGTCGTCTTGAACAAATACACAATTTCAAAGACTGACTTAACCTTTAGGTCTTTCATCTAGGTGCACAAAGAATCCCATTAAATTTGTTGGCCATTTAGACTTCTCATGACAAAATTTGCCCTAATTCATATCTTTACATTCTAAAATCTTGGATGGTGTGCAATTCTCATTTCTCACCAACAACATCATCACAACAATTAAGTAGTGACATTTTTTCTCCGATCGGTCATTGTCAACAGCTCCCAAAGCTTCAAGGTTTTCCACCTCAAATGCTTCCAAGCATGGATCACCTAGACTAGTGGTGGTCAGTCGCAATGTCCTTAGGCATGCAACTGCATCAAGAATCCAGGAAAGCACTAACCTCATCTGATTTCTGTAGACAGCTAAAGTAAGCTTGTCATTTTGCTTGGCCAGTCATGTCCTTGTTCTTTATAGTTTGCATTCACAAACCAAGAAACAAACTTCGAGAGCAACATAATTGGAATTTGGGATTACCAAGAACTCCATTCTTGAAGGGAACATGGAAAGTAGGAAACTGACAGACACTTTTGTTTAGAAAGAGACAGATAAGTTTTGATTAACTAATTCTAGGATGATCTTCATTGACTAAAAAACATGTAGATAGACATCTGAAACTTTTTAAATCCTAAACCACTACTGTCTTCAAGCAATTAAACAAGATGAACATAAAAAATGAATGATAAAGACAGAGTCCTAATGCACACCTTTTCATGATCTCAAAACGCAACTAGTCTATTCTAAATAGTATATTAAATGGAAATTGGCATGCCAAAGTTATAGAGGACAAGAGGAGTAGATAACCACAAGACAGGGCAATATATGGATCATGGAGGCAAAGTGTCATATTCATTTAGATAAGAAAAATAAGCATAAAATACAGTCAATATATTAAGCATCTCCTGCAGACAAGTAATATGATAGTACATAAAACAGGTTAGATATTATTGTGACTATGACAAAAACCTGCCAGGACTGAATGAAAAACACACAATAGCAAGCAATCATATATGTGAAAAAGATCCAAGTTCAATCCCTCACGGTTTTTGATAGTTCGCTGCCCATCTCCATGGTACGAAGACACAGGGGAATTATTTCTGTCTGAAGAAGAAAACTGATAACCTCGGTATCATCAACCTACAAAAAGTAAAAGCCATATATATGCTTGTGATTTGTTCTTTATATGTCAAACACATAGCAGTATATGAGATAATCAGAGCCAAGCAACAATAGTAAGGTTAACGCTACCAGAAATTTAGTTAGTATCAGAGTATATGAAGAAATAAACAGATGACATGTCACCATAAGCTAAAAGTTACCTGAGCATGTTAATGCGCCATTAAAAGAAAAGTCAAGAAGGGAAAGATGGCATGAAAACGTAATTTCCTTTCTTCACATCATGACATAGGAGGGCAAATATTAGGAAATGGGCGTAAGCATGAGGAGATTATTGCTAAATGGGTATAAAAGTAAAGCATATTTCCTCATTTCCTCTGTTATTCATATGCCTAAACTTTTGCAAGATTTTATTGCATTGTTCACATTCCAAACATTTTTTGCCCAATAGGCTTCCCATAATTCTGTAGATCCTTGCTTCTTTTTGTTGCTTTCATTTCCAACTTATATTCATTCACCAATTTCACCTATAAAAACGTCCACAAAGGAAAAATCACTAATAGATTGACCAATACTATCAGGGTTGGATACAAATTTTCGATCTACAAACTGTCTAAATTGGCATGAGTTTGTCTGGTGGCTAACTATTCTTTGCCAGCTCAAGCAAGAACAAGGGCCATCTTTTAATTAGCAATGCTGATTAGACCAATAAAAATTTTCAGCGTGTGCCATAAACTTTGGAGAGGAAAAGAGCTATAACCAAATATGGATATGAAAGTGAGACACACAAATAACAAAGCAACATGTCAGGAATTGACTCTGCATGTGGATGACAGAAATACAGCGATCTTTTTGCTTATTATAACATGTATACTGATAAAGTGTAGGAGCAGAAGTACCTTCACAAGAGCACCAATAACTCCCAAGCTGGTAAGTCTCAAATACTCGAATGGCCTTGTTTTGCTAGTGGTATTTAAAAAAGGGTACAGATACAAAGGTATGTGAGCTGCAAAAAAAAAGAAGAAACTACAAAAATTATCATTAATATAATCTTAACATTGATGGTAACAACTATCATATTAAAACAGAGATTAATGAACAATTTTATTTTCTTTTTCTGGTGGACTTTAATAAACTTTTGAAGATTTAAATGCAGACACATGTTGGAAGAACAAGCAGGATTTGACCAAAAAATAGGTCCAAGAAGTTAAATAGTGCAAATGAAAGAGGAGCTAAAGCTCACAGTGCAAGATATCCAATAGCTGCACTAATAAGGGAGGGAGGCCAGCTGTTGGATGTTCGCACAACCCTTTGACAAGAGGTTAGGAGGCAAATGATAGCATGCAGTCACTAAAAAGATAAGATCACATGCTCCACCACTATTCAAAGCTGAAACTAAGGGCAGTTCTTAATCAAGCATCTTTAACAAAAAAATGTGGACCTTGCATACATCTAAAATAAGTGAAGTAGATGATGATCATGATGGCAGACTCAATCATATACCTGCATGAATGCCTTTATTTTGGAATTCAATAATAATCAAATAAAAAACAAAGATATAGAATGAGCATGGCAAAATATCATGACGCTATTAATCTCAAATATGGCGAAAATTCTAGGACCAACATTTACTCAATAATAAGGCATTCTTGTAAATCTAAGGGGATCTTTTATCGTAAGTAAAATCAATAGTCATTTGAGCCACAGAGATTCCCTCCTAAAATCAAAGAATGCATTATTATGCATAAGAATGCATGAAGCTTTAAAAAACACTTAAGCTCTGATAATAAACAAAATATGAGATAGACTTAACCACATTGAGCTCCTACAGGAGTGCATCATACACGAACTAAGAAAAGTATAGATTACCATTTAAGAAAAGAATCCTAGTATCTGGATGTGATGCAACGCACTGCATGGAAACCAAAAAGAAATAGTTTCAGATATCCAAATACATAAACTGGCAATGTCAATTTGTTATTATATAAAATTCCAAGAAGCAATTTCGCAGCAATAAAAAACAGAATAATGTATGAGCCATTGTATTTAAAAAAAAAGAGCTGAATTAATTATGAAGTTAACTCAACAAGAAGCAAGCAGACAAATGCTCATGGAAACCACATGACTTTTTTTAGTGCGTGCTGCATATGCATTGCATATCTCACTGCAGAATAGAACAAAAAGTTTACCAAGCCTAACACAAGGATGACAAAGGCAAAAGTGGCCATCTTGCAATTTGAATGATCATTATAGCAACACAAAGAATAATCAGGGAAAATATGTTACAATACCTAGCTGACGCACTTTAACAAAGGTGGGAATATTTTTTTTTCTGAATGTCAATTTAGGTGACTGATTCTTTTTATCACTGCTAATCATTTTCAGTATCAGTGTTCTATACGTGAACTTCGACCAATAGGATAATGTACAAGTAAACTTTACAGGCAGAAGAAACATAAGGAAAGACCTAGGGAAAAATGTGACCTCAAATAGATTTTTCACAGTACATTTTCCTGTACTAGAGAGAAATGATGAATATGATGTGCAGCTGTATATCTGTTTGAGATTTGAATGCATCTCAGTATGTCAAACCTTGCCTCCTTTTGTCTAGACATTTTCCAAGTTTAGGAAAATCCACGTAATTAGTAACATATCCTTCTCATCACACACATTATAGTTCTTAAGTTTCATGGAAGGCCTCTCTCTTGCATAAAGTACCATTGACCAGCTGTTCAGCACCAATCATACGAGTTGGACTCAGCTTGACAATCAGTCATGGAATGTTTCCGAATTTTGATGATCAGGCTTTCACCCATAGATCTGACTCCAGCGGAAGGAAAAATGGCTGGTAGTAAAAATTGCAGTTACGGTTTCTTTAAAATTAACTTATCATCTTCGAGTAGCACTAGAACTTCACCAGAAAGCTTCTTGAGATAGCAGGAAAGGCTACTTCTGATAATTCTCATTGTGACTTTCAAGATTTAGCATTATTGATGTCCCTGATATTTATATCATCATTAACCTCAGACTAACTGAATATGGAGTTATGATCAAAACAAACAGGCATTGATGTGGAACTTTGGCTTCTTTAACAGAGATTAGAAAATCTACTGTAGTTGTATACATAGATTAACTGAACATTTGACCTGAAGAAGAGCAAGCGCGTTGCAAACTCGGTTAGATGCTGCCGGTGACAGGGTTGGGGGCGAAAGAGCAGGGTATATTGAAACTATCTCCTGCAAATAATGAAGGCAAAATGTAAGAATGAGTAACTCATTTGCATTGAGATGTAGTAACAGAATGAAAATATTGAAAAATATATACATGCATGCATGCACGTGTGTGGATGCATGGTGTTGTACTGTAGCAGCAAATCTTCAATTATTATTGATGTTTTAGACAAATCTTCTCTGCATCTAACCCCTACAGAGTCTGAGAACGGTCATATGTATGCAGCTTAACACCACGTGTGGAGAGGATGTTCCTATATTTAGAACTCATAACACCCAAGTCATAATTAACCAACTTTACTTTTGCGCCAAAGTCCACTGTGAGGCCCGGCCCATTGGCCGCCTAATCCAACTTGGCCTAGTTCATCGACCAGCCTAGTTAGTATGTGGTTTGGCCTAAGCCATTGGTCTGGCCTACTACTAGAAGCAAGAACCAAAGGCTCTTTCACAAATCCAAATAGGTCGAGTCCAAGGAGGAGGAAGACTCCTCCTCCTTCCTGATCTCTGACAGGGGCTAAGAAGAATAGCAAAGTCTTATTAGTCCAAAGCAGCATACTCATAATAAAATATGCTCCATTCGGGATTTCAAATTGTATCCAAGTCTCCTAAGTTATTATGTTAAACTCCAACAGAATTTGCTTAATGAAGGCCATCCTACAAACTAGAGATTTTCCACAATTAACAATCAATGTGGTTAGACATAAAAGATGACTCGTATAACTAGCTTGTGGTCATGTACAGGGAGCTCGAGCATGAGCTTCTTATAAAATGAGTTGAATGGTGCAATTCAATGATCCCTGTTTCTAAGAGTAGGACAAAAGAAAGCAAGAATTAGCAGAATTGCGGATTGCTATAGCATTAAAGGATAAAGTGATGTCTTACCAATGTTAAAAAGGAAAAATTAAGGATTTATATAGGTGATGATTTTCAATTATCTACGATAAAGGTGGTCAGATGCTATTACAAGGACATCATTGTTTTAACCTACCTCATTTTATCCTTCTCTCTCTCTTCCTTTAAGTGTTGCATCGTAGTGTTCGAAAATCATTATTTTCTAGTACTTTCTAAAAATAAAAGCAAATTATCTTCGACCAAAAGAACATAAAATAATTTCTTGCTTTGGACTTTATGTTTGGAAAAAACAGATATCTCCACTCTAACATCTAATACAAGTAAAGAAGTCGCCCTGATATTCAGCACTAGCTTCACATATTACCTTGTTCAATCTATTCTGACAACATCTATATTTCCAAAGGAGTTACCAAAAGAAATGAAATTTGTGAACCACAAAATCAGCTCATTCACATGAGATTAATTGAATAATACATGCTTTGATGTCATTCTGGGACTCGCTAATGCATTCTTCAAACAAGATGATGACTTGTCAAGTAAACCTCATCATAATTTGACAATTAACTTCCACTGGAATGAATAAAAAAAATGCTTCCTTTAGTACTAGAGAAAAAGTCGTCTCATTACTGAAGGATATGGATGAAACCCCAGAGTGAAGCCACCAAACAAAACAATTTATCACCCTAGGTAACCAGAAAAATAGGCTACAAGATTTATCACCCAAGGTAACCAGAAAAATAGGCTACAAGATTCTATTCAGTGTTGATCGTCAATCATAAGCCCACAGGCAAAATATGATCCAGTTTTATCGAGATTTATCTAATACCATAGGCGCAGCTCATAACCCAATAAACATATTGAAAAAATCTCCAGTAATTCATATCACAGTAGGAAAAGAGAGACGATGAAAGAGGACGTAAAAAAACTAAAATGGTAAATTATACACACCATAATTATCCATATTAACAACACTACACAACTCCCATTGGGCACATACCTGAAGCAGTGCCGCTATTGTGCCATAGGAATTCCACAATAGCGGTGCTAGATCTTGAAATATCTCTCTCTTCTGCCATACAAGTAAACCAAGTTGTCTGCTCTCAATAAAGATCAGAATGTGGTGTATATACTTATCAAAATAAGAGACAAATCATTAAAAAAAAACTTCTCGAAATAGATATATTATTCTATCAGAAAGCAACTACTCTTACCATCATTTCCATGAAAAATCGTTACTAGTGACCACAAGAAGAAATTTTTCTCAAAATCCTAACTCTATAAGAGATAGAAAGGGAGAAGCACGGAGAGTTACTGATCACAAAAGGAAACAGCTTTTTGTAAGTGAACACCAAAGGAAACATTTTTTTCCCAAAATTCATAAGCACAAAAGAAATAAATGCAAAAAGAGAAGAGAAGGGTTCCGGAACCTAATTAGGTGAGCTATCACAAAAAAAAACCGACTTTTTCTACAAAATCCTTTGATGCATAAGAGGTAACAGAATCAGAGAAGGGAGAAGAAATGAAATGACCTTGTCATAGATTACTGATCACAACAAAGAAAAAAACAGTCCATTTTTTCTAAAAAAACTAAATATATAAAAGACGACAGGAGAGAGGGAGGAACGAGGCTAACCTTGGAGAGATCGAGGAGGGCATTCTCTCTTAGCTCGGGATCACAGAGATCCAGAACCAACTGCTCCGCAGAGGCCATTTTCCGATCCTTGGTGACTTGGGTGGTGGCACTGCCGCTGCCGGCGGCCGCCGGAGAGGAAGGGGCAGATCCCCCGAAGGAAGAGCTTATAGAGAGGGAAGGGGGCAGGTTCGCCATACGTGATGGAACCGATCACACCGGAGAGCGAGGCCGAGGGAGCTACTCCGGCATCCTTCTATCTGAAGCCATCTGAGCCTTTCACTTCATTCCCGTTCTTGTTCTGATATGGAAACCTGTCGTGACGCAAAAGCTTTTAAAAAAAATAAAAAGAAAAAGGAAATGGGGAGGCTGTTTTTTTTATTTTATTTTTTATAATTAAGACGGCAAATCATACCTGACGAGTAGGATATATCCAATAAAATCAAAAAACAAAATATCTCGAAGTGCCCAAGATAACTCTCCATCACCAGCCCATAGGATGCTACCGAAGTGGCTGGCTACATAAGTAGCCATCCAATCCGCAATCCCATTAGCTTTACGGCACACGTGATTGGTCTGAAAAGCCCCACCATCCTTTATTATTGCCCAGGTGTCTCGCAGCAAAGGGTGAACGCAACTGTTGCCCCTAGGGCCCCGAATCCAACTGATGACAGTGACCGGGTCCATCTCTAGAACAATGGAAAAATACGTATGACTCATATCATTATCTTTATTTTTTTTTATTGTGTAAAATTACAATTTGAAATGTCAGAGAAATTAATTTTATTTGTGAGTTAATAACTTTAAAGTAATGCTTCAATGCCCGACAATGTAATCAGGAAAAAAAAAAAAAAACTCTTTGCCATGGGGCATTAAGTGATTAGCTTGATCATGCAATATACAATAAGCATTAGCATAAACTGCCAATCTCCTCTCGACAAGTAGCAGAAGTGCTTAGTTTTCAAAATTGGATGCCAAACCACTTAGCTCTAGAGGTGTAAATACTATTCAAAAACTCGATAACTCTGATGTAAATTTTCGATAATCTTATTGAATCGAAGCCAGATTCTATATTTAGAATCTAATTCTTATTGAATTGAACTCATGCATTATTATTCAGATCTGAAAACCCCATATGCACACGTACTATCCATGCAGTATTTAAAACTATAGGAATATAGCAAGGTTGGCTAGATAGCTTACATTATTTCCTTTTCTCTATGTTTGGATTTGTAATTTTTCTCCATGCTCTCTATAATTCTTTCTCATACTATGGGCTCGTTTGGTTCGCGGGAAAAGAAGGGGGGAAAGTGTGGTCAACGGAAAAGTAATGAGATGCCTCTTGTTTGGTTGGAGTTTTCAAAGGAGAGAGAAGGGAAAGTTATATTCCCATGAGAATGTGATTCCCACATTTCATGGGAAAGTCTTTCCCATGAGAAACATGGGAAAGTTACTTTCCCATGAGGTGGGAATCACTCCATTTTTACTTTTTCCCAAAAAGTCCTTTCAGCATTAAAGAAGCATTAAAGAGGCATTAAAAACCTAATTTTTATTAAGGGCAGAATAGGAATTATATATAACTTTCCTAGGAAAGTGGATGGCCAACCAAACATAAGTACCTTGGAAATTTGTCACTTTCCCATGGTCAACCAAACTGCCAAAATTACTTTCCTAGGCATTCTCTTCCTAGGAATTTGTTTCCCAGGAATCATATTCCTAGGAAGGAAAATGCTTCCGCGAACCAAACGAGCCCTATCTTCATTCCCAAATCCCCGCCAAAACTTAGATTTTGATTCAATTTTAACTAGAACAAAAAATAATGAAAACTTAAATTTGTTCCAAATTAATTAGATTCTTTTCAAAATTTAATCATTCACTTCCATATCGCGCCTCTTTCCCACCATAATTTATTCTTCTATATTAAAGGGAAGTTTGGCGGTCGCGAGGATGTGATGCGTGTCCTTCTCCTGGATGTGTGAGGTGTTGCCATTATGGTGCCATCCTTCTTTGCATTTGGTTGAGAAAGGATTTGATGAGAGGAGCAAAAAATAAACTCGGTTGACAAAGGTTAAAAATGAAAAAGAAAGAAACAATTAAAATTCAATTTAGCCACATTGATCAATTGGACTAGGGAGGATCCGAGGGATGTGAGCACGGATCACCATTTGCTCCAAAAAATCCGGATGATGACGAGAGATGAAGTGGTCTTTCAAGCTAAGCATGCATTTAGAGAGGCCAACGGAGCTGCCAACTGGGTAGCTGCCTATGCAGCTAACTACCCAGGGCATACCTTATGATCAAAAGAGGGAAAGTTGCCTTGGGCACTCCATAAACTTGTGTTTTCTGATTTTATTAGATGTATTCGTACAGGCATTGTATGATGAACTCGCCAACAAAAAAAAAAAAAGAGCTGAGAGGGAAAGGTGCAAAAATCAGAACCTTCACCATAGCCCTCTCAGACGAGGAGAACAGAGAGTACAAGCCAAACTCTGTCTTATTCTGTAACCCTACTTACTAATGGGGAAAAATCATCAAGTGCGCCAGTAGCTGTCCCCTTCGGCTATTTAGCATTACTGTCAAAGGCCACACGATGGCTTACGCCCCATCCTACTTTAGAATTATAAGATTCTATTTATAGATAGAGTTTTAATCAATTGGTCTACTAAATTCTTATATGACTTATCAAACTTTTTTGACATTATAAAGTATCTTTTGGACTATCTCAAATTTACATCTTAATTGAATGCGTAGACTTGATTTTTTGTTTGTAGTCTTTTGATTTGTTAAATCATGCTTTTCCTATTATGATATATTTACACCGATAAATAGGTTTTGGGATCAAAGGAGAATTAGATGAAAAGATTCTCGAATTTTTATGTAGAGAAAGTAGCATCTACAACAATCATTTAGACTTCCATGGTGCCTCAAAATATCATTTGCCTGAAAGATCCCCGAGCAATGATGACACTATCAAGAAGGAAAAAAAGTTATCTAAGTGTTGATTTGATATTAAAGGAATCAGTTACTCAAATAACATTGGTATTACCCTCCACAATTTTGCAGTAACCAATGTAGAGAAGAAAATAATCAAGGATTCCTTTAAAATATGCAAAAAGTCTTTCTAAATGTGTTAAATGAAATTGTTTAGGTTATCAGTATTCCTAGTCAATCTCCCCATGGCATTGACAATATCAATGTAGTTCTATTTTCCATGTAGAGGAGAGATACAAAGATGTAATTCATTCCATTATATGTTTAGTAGACACTAAACAACTAAAAAAGTAACTCTTTTATAAAAATTAACAAGAAAGTGCTTCATAATAAGTCTTTTACTAAGCATGTGCAACTTAAATTAAACCTTTAATCACTCTAGACGACATCAACCATTTAAACATTTAATATTGTATGAGGATCCAAGGCATACACATGCATCAAAACTTAGACCAATAAATTTTTGACGTTATAAATTGTTTTCCTTTGAACCCCTAGTTACGAGTTTAATAGCTTAAACCAATATTTTATTTATTCTATTATTAAATTAAAATATTGAATTGTATCTTAGTTCATCTTTACCCTGCCATCTTTCGACTTCTATCTATCCAATCACTACATACACCTCAACAATGATCAATCTTATTGAATTAAAGAGTATTATACAACCGGCAAACACTCTCTCCATGTATAAATTTGTGATATCAACAACAGAATCCTCTCTCCATCTTATGTGCTGAATTTTGAATTTTTAGGTATAAAACACTAAAAAAAATCTAAAAGCTAACACTTTTTAAGTCATTCACCGATGCTTATAAGTGTCACAACATAACTCCCCGATGCTATGGAAAGTATGGAAGAAATGTCAACAATGCAAGCATGGAAACCAAAGTTTACGATGGTTACCTTTTATGTCGTTTTTTTTAGCGAGAAATACTTTCAAGCATCACTAATGAACACACTTTTTAAAAGCATAGTAAAGTATTCTGATTTTGTTACATGGCACATATTTATTAATACTTTTAAGCATCACTAAGGAACAATACTTTTGGGCATTACTAAGGAATGGTACTAAAATACGTCACCAATCAAGTTTTACTTAACCATGCTTCAGAGCATCGTTTACTTTCGATGCTATCTAAAAGCATCGTAAAGTTTAGGCGCTAAAAAAAAAATTCTGACACTTCTAAAAAACATCGGCAGGTTTGAGTCGCAAAAACCCCAAGTTTTTATAGTAAAAAGCTAGACCTACTCATGTAGGTAGCTTTCTCTTGCCTACAACGTACTACTTATCTCTTTCATTGGTTTTACCATCCCAATTAGAGATAAATAATGACTATTATAATCATTATAATAATTAACAATAGTTTTAATGGGGGCATTATAACGAGATAACACCTTATTTGAAACTTTGAAATGAAAGGGTAGGCATAAGTTGATTGGTGACACAAGTTAGGTATGAGTACATAACTTGTGGCCATCCCCATTTATGAGTACCACTATTGTGGCCACAAGTTAGGTATTAGTTGGGTAGGCTACTACCTGTACTTATCTAACAATTAGAAATTATGTACTCATACCGACTCTATACGCATCTCAGGATGGGATGGGGCAGGTAGAAATAAGTAGAGTGAGGTGGACAGATCAGGACAAATAAAGTTGCAATTTTTTTTATACAAATCAAATAAATAAAAAAAAATATAAGCATGGACGAGAAGTGGCGGATCGTTTAGCATTCGATCGACTAAAGGAGGAGAGTAGGTGAGGCACTATGGCTAGAGTTTGGAATTGGAAAGATAGGAGATAACCGGAAGATGGGAGTTATGGGGTGAGCGAGTGAAGTGATTAGGAGAAGAGGTGGAGAGAGAATCAGTGGAGTTATATATATTTGGGTTGGGTTTGGGACTAGTTTGACTATTACTCGCAGCTACTGTGGATCAACTGTAGGTTTTGGAATCAAGATCAAGTTTAGATGTATCAAATAAAATCCACCCAATTAAGTTTGGACCAAGTTCTCAAGGATGGAGTAAATTGACATTCTTATTCATAAAATAGTTGTCATGTACGATGTCTGTCTAATGTTTTTTTTTTTTTTGGTACGCACGTGCGGAGGTCTGCTCGCGCATAGAACCAATGGTTCCATTCTTATCTTCCTCCGCCAAGGGAGATGATGGGCCTGTCGTCCCTGCGACTTCCCTCCCTTCGTACTAATATCGCCTCCCTTCCGGATAATTCCTTCTCTGTCTCCTCGCTCTCCTCCTCGTCGAAGAATCCTTCTCAAGTCCCAGATCTCGACGAGCTTGGCAGGAGTAGCCCGGAGCAGTGCCGTTGGATGTGCGAGTCCCTCAATGGCATCGGCCGACAAATCGTGCCCCATAAGTGGTAACATATACATCCTTTTTCGCGCTTTTAAACATTATATCGACGAATAATGCAGTTTTTTTCTTAAAATTGCCACTATTATCATTTACAAATTGAAGGTGGCAAAGGTTGGAACCGGCAAACCAAATGCCTGAATGAACCTGTTTGAACTGATTTTGTTTTTGCCGATCTTAGTTTAAATTCTGAAACTGGCAATTAATTGCTGAATTTAATTCATTTTATCCGGCGCCGCAATCACTTTTAGCTTAACGATCATTGAGATCAATTTTCCAATCAGAATATAATTGCACTGCTCTCTTTCTTATGATTAGTTTGTTTTTCAGTATCACGCCAGTTACCCAATCAGGCTCTGATATTCTACCGTTTCAGTATGCAGCCCACACCCTTCTCATTTCACCGTATTCCTCCCCCTCTCTCTCCCTTCCTTCCTCTCTCCCTCCCGCCCCTTCAAGAAAGTGTAAATGACGTGGAATCCGAGAATGTGGTATGAAATTCTTTGTGATATTTATATTTCTGAGAGGTCCACTACATGGAGTCTTGCATCTGGGAATATTTGCTTTGGTGCAGTACTGGATTTAGTTGAATGTATTTCGCCCTTTTATTGCAAAGAGGTTGGATTGTTTTGTGTTCATGTTTATAGTTTCTTTTCTTACGAGAAGAGAAATTCTAGTGATGGTGTTACCATTCTTTTTTCTTATTATATGTAATTTCTGTGCTTGTTTTTGCATGAATTAGTCTATAATTTGACTGTATGTGTATATATATGTATTAATTTCACTGAATGAGAAAAGCATGTAAGCCATGCCTAACTTCACCACACTGGCTTCGCAACCCCCCTATTGGATGAAGCTAATTAAGAATCGTCATGGTTCTGGGGAGGCTGGACCCCCTCATTTTCCTAGTAAAAAATGTTTTCCTATTCCAAATATAACCTTGAGTGCAATCTCCACTGTCACTTTCTCTCTCATAGAGAAAGTCACAGTCTCTTTGTCCTTTCCCCTCTCTTGCTCTCTCCTTGCTTGCTTCTATCTCTTCATAAAAAACCTAGCCCACCTAACACTCCCTGCAACACTCTTTTTCCTTCCCATCTTGGAATGAAGTTGTATCATAGTGCTTTTTTTTTTTTTGGTGGGGGGGGGGGGGGGGCATGCAAGCCATATTGTTTCCAACCAATACCTAAAACCAATACAATCTTTTGAAGTTTTCAAAGAATTTTAACTTTCTAACTCTGATGGTTTGACCATGACTTGCTGTGGAAGGATTGATATTATTTTCTCTGATTTTGGATTTTATCTCTTGCTATTATGTGTATGTATACTATATTAATGTGCAAAATTTTTCGTCATGGTGTTGGGGAGGCTCTGTTTTTGGGCCTCCACGCATGCTGGTTTATGTTTTTTTTTAAAAAAACTTATTCCTATCTTTTTTTGGATAGAAATTCCTTAGTTATGTTTGTGATTGTAGATTGCCTCCTTATATGATGTAGTTCCTCATGCATTTGTATGAGGTCACTACTTGAGGTACTCCAAGTCCGTGGTTGGTCTTAGTTTCTTAGTGTTTTAAGCAAGATAGGTGCTTTCCCTTTATTCTCTCTTTAAAAGGAAAAATTAACAACTATCTTCATCATTGTAACAATAAAATCAAATGTGGCAATCAAAATTCATCAAACCTGTACCAGAGGTCGTACTGGCTAGTTTGGTACGGCACAGATTCATACATGTTGTTCTGAGGCATGCCAAAAATAGGGAGAGAAAGGGGGAGAGAGAGAAAAGGAGAGATGGAGAGAGAGGGAGGGAAAGGGAGAGGGGGGAAGGGAGAGGGGGAGGGAGGGAGAAAAGGGGGAGGCTTACCGGGAAAGGGGAGGAGTGGGTGACTAGACAAAGAAGCAGAGGGCCAAAGGCTAAAGCCTAACCCTAACCCTAACCCTAGCGGAGCGAGAGAGAGAGAGAGGGAGCGTGCTTACTGGTGGCAATCGAGGAGGGAGTGAGTAGCATTCGACAACCTTGAACCATCGAAACCCTCGAATTGGAGATGGGGAGTAGGGGTGCTCTCTAACCATCACAAACGGGAGGGGGAGTGCGATTGAAGACATCGAACTGAGAGTGGAGGGGTTTTATAACCAACTGAGGGTGGAGGAGAGGTTTTATAACTGAATCGATCCGACCCTCCCAACCGTTCTAACTTGGCGTCAGTTCAGTCAATACAGGCCAAACCATTTGGTTGGGATTAGTTCGGCAATCGCTGGTGGTAATAGTGAGGTGGATGTGAGTCCCATGGTGTAGCAGAGCGAGGAGAGGAGCTTAGGGATATCAATAGGGCGGATTCAGTGCAGTTAGTGAAAAAATCAAAATCGAAACTGAAATCCACTACTATCCTTCAAAGTCGAAACCAAAATCGAATGGTTTTTGAAATAGAAAACTATAACCCACCGAAAAAACCCACAAAACCAAAAAACTGAAAATCGTTTAATTTTTTTTATTTCAAAATTTTCATATGTAAATAACCAAATTATAGATATCATCCATAATTTCTATAATATAATTCATACCAACTTATTTAATAAATATAACCAAAAATCATAATATAACCATCCAACAAACTCAATAATTCAAAAATAATAATACAAGCATTCAACAAACACAATAATCCAAGTTAAAAACAAATCCAACTACATCAAAGAAAACATAATGATAAAGTTTTCAATGCAAGTTAATTTTGATGAACAATCCAATTCTTCATTTTGCTTTCACCAATCCACGAACATATTATGCATAAGAAAAGGAAAAAAATACTAGAAAAACAAGTTCAATTAATAATTTATCTAATGAACGGTTCAAATTGAATGGGATAGGGGGCTAGGATTATTTGATGGTCATTCTTATAGAGTTAGTAATTTGGATTTAAACTAAATATAAATGGTGTTAAATATCGGGTATGTTCAATTTTAGGTTCGGTGTTGGGTTCGGTTTCGAGTCGGAGAATTACCAAAATCGTAATTGAAACCAAAACCCAATAGTTTTTAATTTTTAAACCAATCACTGCAACAATTCCTATTTAATTTTGATTAAAACTGCGCTGTTTGGTTTGGGGACGAGTAAAATATTTAGGTATTGGTCCTTGTTGACATCCCTAGAGGAGCTAGCGAGAGGAAGGAGAAGCAATTGGAGAGAGGAGAGTTGGAGAGAGGGAGAATGAATAGGAATGTCAGTAGGGATGGGTTTTTAATTTTTAAACCCATCACTGAAACCATCCCCATTTAATTTTAGTTAAAATCATTTCATTCGGTTCAGGGATGGGTAAATTATTTGGGTAACGGGCCCTGTTGACATCCCTAGAGGAGCTAGAGAGAGGAAGGAGAAGGATTTGGAGAGAGGAGAGTCAGAGAGGGAGAATGAATAGGGATGTCAACAGGGACAGGTATCTGAGTATTTAACTCATCCCTGAGCCGAACGAGGTGGTTTTAATTGAAATTAAATAGGGATGGTTTTGGTGATGGTTTTAAAAATGAAAAATCATTTCAGTTACGATTTTGGTGATTCCCGGATCCATAATCGAACCCAATACTGAAAATGAAAAATTATTTTGGTTATGATTTTGGTGATTCCTTGGTCCAAAATCGAACCCAACACTGAATCTGTCATCGTACCTAAAGCCTAGCCTGAAACCAAACATACCCAATATTTAATATTCTTAATACCTTTTATATTTAGTATGAATCAAAATTACTAACTTTATGAGAATGGCCATTTGATACTTTTAGCCCTCTCTCACACTCAATTTGGACCGTCCATTAGATAAATTATTAACTGAGCTTGTTTTTCGTGTTTTTTTCTTTTCTTAGGCATAATATATTCGTTGATTGGTGAAGACAAAATGGAGAGTTGGATTGTGCATCAAAATTCACTTGTATTGGAAAGTTTATTATTATGTTTTTTTTGAGGTAGTTGGACTTGTTTTTAACTTGGATTATTGTGTTTGTTGGATGGTCTTATTATTATTTTTGAATTATTGAGTTTGTTGGATGGCTATGTTATTATGTTCGGTTATATTTATTAGATGAGTTGGTATGAATCATATTATCAAAATTATGGATGATATCTTTAATTTGGTTATTTATATGTGAAAATTTTCAAAATGAACAAGAAAAGTTAAACGATTTTCGGTTTTTCAGCTTTGGTTTCGGTTTTACGGTTCTTTTTTGGTGGCGGTTATAATTTTTTATTTCAAAAACCATTGGTTTCAGTTTCGATTTCGGAAGCTGTTAGTGAATTTTGATTTTGGTTTCGGTTTTTTCACTTATTGCACTGAATCTGCCCCATTGACATCCCTACGAATAAAGATGGAGAAGAGAGACAGTGAAAGAGGAAGATGGGAGCAAGTACATTTGCAAGTTGATGTAGTCTATGTGAGAGTTACAGAGGGGGAGATGCACAGTCTGCTGTGCTAGTACCGGGCACCGTACCGGTTGCCTGACGGCACGAGTCGGTATGGGCTTGCGCCATGCTGTGCCGTGCCAGACTTATACCGACATAGAAGAGGAGGCAAGAAAGAGAGCGAATGGGAGAGAGGAAAAGAGAGAGAGAAGGGGGAGAGAGGGAGGGAGAGTGGAGGCCGGTGCCTGGGTAGGAGGCGGAGGCCGCGGTTGGGTTTCTATTTCGTTCAAAACAGAGGTCTGACCGCTAAAAAAGTTCGCGATTTTTAAGTGAAGTCGGCAAATAAGGCAAATTATTTGCCGACTTCACTTAAATATCGCAAAATTAAAAAAAATATTAAAAAAAATTAAGTGAAGTCGGCAATGGGTTTGCCGACTTCAACTTAAAATCAACAAAAATAAAAGGGGCTCCTCCGGCCCCTGTTTCGAACGAAACAAGGGACCGGAGGTGGAGTGCCGCCTTCGCTCTCTCCGGCCTCCACCTCCACGCAGAGGCTCCCTGGCCTCTGCCGGCCGGCCTCGATCTGGCCTCTTTTCCTTCCTCTCCCTCTTCCTCCCTCCTTTGCTCTCTTTCTTTTCCTTTTTTTCTTTCTTCTCCTCCTCCGGCGACAGTGTCTCGGTTTGGTTGCTTGAACCGTCCCGGTAAGTGACCGGTACGGTTCGGGATGGTTCCGTCGACCATGGGGAGATGAGTTCCGCATCGAAGCAAGACACAATTGGATTTGCAAAATTAAAGCATGACATTCCTTTTTAATTCAAGCTATACATTGTTGTCATCATTATCGTTATTGTTGAGTACATTCTTGAAGAGCATAATAAAGGCCTAAGTGAGATAAATGAAGTTTGCAATTTGACTCCATGAACACTTGTATTCCAATATAAGCCTTTGACATGCACACTTTTATTTCAAAGATGGAGGTCAGCAACTTGAGCTACAAACTTTATTTTTGTTATCCTGAATTAAGGTTTCTAAATGCTAAAATATATGCTCCGAGCCTTCTAATTGCAGATGGATGCCTTATTTCCTTCTTAAATATGTCACTTACTAGCATGATAAATTCTCTGTTAGTTTAGTATGTTTTAGTAATACCAAAATGGATTGAATTTTTTTTTTTGTGGATAAAAGATTGTGTTCTTTGGAAAAAAAAGAAAAATAGCTCCTAACTATAGTATGTTATATTAGGCCTGTCTCAAATGGCCTAACATAATAGCACTTTCGTGAATAAGAAATAATTGCATGGGGAGAATATTCAAATTTTGAAAAAAAAGAAGAATTCACCAAAACTTTGGAATTTTATAATTTACAATGTGATAATATTAGATAATTAAGTAACACAACATCATTAGTTTATGTAGTCACTTCATACAAAATCATTCATGAAAGGTGCTACAATAATTATAGCTGATTGATTGTTAATGGCTAGAGTTCATGTTGGATCAAGGTCTTTCTACATCCATTTATTAGCAAACTCAACCAAACCCGATCTGATAGGTTGACAATGATAGAAGTTGACAGAAATAACTGAAAATAAATTGATAACAAGAAAGGAGGGAGGAGAGAGCATACCAAAGATCCAAGGAGTTGGGGTGAGAGGGCATGGGAGGGATTAAAGGTGGGTCAGGGCATAGGAGGCTGATGGCTTGGTTGGGGTTAGTAGCAAAGGGACATGGCTCTATAAGGTGGTGGTGGCTGGAAAAAAAAGGAAGTGAAGGAGAAAGATAGGGAGAGTATTAGGAGAAAGGGGAAAAGATAGGGACTTGTAGTGAGGAGACGTGGCTAGTGGTTTGAGGTGGTTGATGGGTTGTAACCAGGGATGAAGAATCAGCAATAGAGGAGGCCAGGGTAAGTCGGTATCAGGCACGTAGGAAGAACTCTTGGTTCATTTTGAGAAAAGGAGGGGGGGGGGGGTGACCAGGACTGATCAAGTTTTTGTATTACTATGCAATATCACATATTATAAGCGAATTGGATCAGATTTTGTCAATATCAAACTTGATCATCCAAAACTTGGGCTTAGTTTGTTTATTTTGTTTGCTTATAGGCCCGACAATAATACCAAACAATAGTAAAATGTCCATGCAAATTCCTTTTGTTACTGAAAAATGTTGACATAAAAATAGACTTGGACCAACCACTCTTAAGAAGGGAAAAAAATGCATCCAATATATTGTAAGATAAGCAAAGCTATACAAATGAAAGACTCCTAGAAAACTTGTTAGTAAGATAAATTTTCACAGGACTTCACATTTGGTCTTCTACATAGAAAACTTGTTAGCAAGATAAATTTTCACAGGACTTCACATTTGGTCTTCCACATTCTTCCTTAAAAAGAGACATAATGAGATGAAGGGGAAAAGACGCATGTTATGGGACAATGAGAAGGGAGAAAACAAATGTTTTAGTAGGTTCTAAACTCAGTGTCAATTTCGGCTTCAATCATCTAGATAGAGTTTCAGTCAAAAAAGTCAGAAAATCCAAAAAAAATAAAAAAAGAAAAATCAATAAAAGTTACTTCGCATCATTTCATTTTTGTTTTGAGTTATTTAGGATCATAATTTGTATAATTTAGGTAGTTTTATGTTGAATTAAACTTTTTTAAAGCTTAATGCATTAAATATGTTGATGCTTTTTTCTAATTTTTATAATTATTTGACACTTTTTCTTTTTTTTAAAAAAAATATCTTCTATCTTAACAATTTCCCATATTCACTCTAATTTTTACATTTAACCAAACTTTTTCTAAGCATATTTTTTTATTTCATTTTAATTACTCATCTAAGCAAGCGAAAAACCATTTGACAAGTTTTGTTATATTCCACTTTCACAATTCATTTAAGTAAGAAAAAATCAATCAGTCTAAAAAACCTGTTTTATTTCACTATTTCATCTTAATATATCATTTTTTTCTGAAAGAAGAGAAAAGAAAACCCAGTTAAGTAGAAAAAGCAAACCATAGGAATGCACCATGTTTTTTATCTAGTAATGACACACATGAAAATTGTATCTTGCCCGCTATAACAAAGCTTAGCAAAAAATAACATAAATTTAGATCATTAAAGCCTTGGACAAATATGGGATTGAATGGTACTAATAAATTCTAGAAATCATAGAAAAAATTGAACTTATAATTGTTAATTACAAATATTAAAAAAATATCAGTTTGTCAGTTTCAGCTGAAACTGTTGAAACTCGGACAAGGCTGAATATTTCAATTATCTTCGGACTGGTCTTGGTTGTAATGGATTAGTTTCAGCCGAAACTTCAAATTTTGGGTTTCAGAATGGCCAATGCCATGATTCATGGCAGTTTAAGATTTTACTAGAAAGGCAAAATATTAAGAAATTGGGGAAAAATGGGGAAGATAGGGGCCAGTTTTGGAGAAGGGCAAGGTTTTGGAGATGTTATTGACAAAACATGGATATGTGGAATCTGTTTGTAGATTGACTGGAACATGTGTTTGCAAGGTCATCAAACAAAAAATTACTTCGGAGTTCTCTTGGATCCTTGTGGTTATATATGTTTGTTTATTTGCTCTCTCTTTCTCTCTCTGTCTCTATTTAAATTTTGACATTGTTACCTTTTCTTTTCTAAATGTTTAGGTATAGAGGATGCTTTGATGGGCTTTATCACTGGCAAGAGAAAAGTGACGGAGGTAGCTCACTCGTAGGTATAGGCCATCCGTATGTCTTTTTCTATTTTTCATTTTCAATTTCTTATAGATTTACAGAAAGTGCTCAAATAATTTCTCTGTTTAAGCTTCTCTATTAGCTTCTTTTCTTGCAATAAGGGGAAGAAAAACTCAACTAGGGCATGAACTTGTTTGGGATTTTTTTGGTAGTCCTAACTCAAGTCATTTGTGTGTAAGGATGGCCAAAGGTGCTGCATGAGAAGAAATGAAGGGTGTAATTCATTCCCACCGTTTCCACTTTCAGAAGGATATAAACAAAGTAAATAATTTTTTAAGATTATTTTGGGTATGGTGTGAGAGTATAATAATGTTAGGTTTTGGAAAGATGGTGGGAAAAATGTTGATGGTTTGAACTCCCAAGATTATCTGATATTTTCTCATGCCCTGTTGAGACCATAAATAAAGAATAGGGGTAGAGAGAGAGAATATATCTATAACAAGTAAAAAATTTGGAGATAGTAGGACAGTTATAATTTCATTTTTTGATCCTTTAATAATGTTTATTCTTTTTTGCTGATGTAGAGATCCTATAATTGAAAATTAAATGCACATAACTTATGGGCCATACAGAATAAATTGCAGAGGCCTTTGGTCTTAACAAGTGTCTCAACTGGGAAAAGCCTTCTTGAGATGAGTCCCACAATTGATTAGAAGTGTTGGACTGATGGGGAATAGGTCTTTTGTAATTCTTCATTTTGTTTACATATAGAGTTATTTTTCTATGAAGCTTTCTTCCCTGGCAATTAGTATTTAGTAATGTGGAAACCTCAGTAATGACTCAGACCCCAATTCACCCGAGAAAGATGAATAAAGTTTCAGGAGTGTTGTTCCGCAAGCCATTAAATAGGATACATGCAAGGTCTTGTTAATTTTGGAGGTGCATCATTCTTTCTAGACTTAATGACTTTCATGGTTTGATAGGAACATTGCTTGCCTTTTAGGTAACAGAAAATCTAATCACCTAGATAATGGGACTAGGAAGACTAGTAAACATCTATATTTTTCCACACTTTTCCTCTAGTTTTAAATTTTTATTATTCAGAAAAAGAATATTATGGACTTCTTTGCGTAATCAGTTAACTATTTTGTTACTGGTGAAGCTTATTTGCTTTAGTATATTTAATTTTAACAGAGTAAGCACAACGGTGGCAATTGAGTGTGGTAGCCTGAAAAATTTTCTGACCAAGTCCATTTTATTGGGCCTCATAATTGGAGAAAACTTGACTGGTCATTTAATTTTAATCTTCAGATTCAGCATGCTCTACACCTGTACTCACGGATCTTTTGCATCAAAAATTGGTCCAAGCAATGTCCTACAAACCATGATGCTTGACTCTGCAGCTTCAGGGGCAAAATGAAATAAAATATTAGCATCATACTTTTACATATCCATTATCGAAATATTTCAAAACCACACCTAAGTTTTGATGGCTCGAAACCACACCTTAGTTAGTTTTACAAAAAGACAACATTTCTGAGCTTCCTAGCAGTTCTTATGCTTTTTCAGAAAGGAAATTGTAATGTTTGTTTCTCTGAACATGCTTTTAACTGTTATTTTCTGATATCCTTTTTTTTATAACATAACTAGTTTTTTCGTTCTCTTTTTTCCCTGTAGGTATTGTTGTTTCTGTTCTAATTAGGTTTTGGGTTTGCATATAACTTAGAAGTCAAGTCATAAACAAGTGCTTCAATGTTATCATAACATCAAAAATACTTGGTTTTTAGGTGCTGATATGTTTATTCTGCTTTTGTTTTTATTTACTGAGCATAAGTGTCTGGAAGAATATCATTCAAAAAGGAGATACAGTGGTTGATGCTACTTGTGGCAATGGGCATGATACGTTGGCATTGCTTAAGATGGTAGCTGATGAATCAGGCAGGGGATGTATTTATGGAATGGACATTCAGAACTCTGCATTAGAGAACACGTCATCTTTATTGGAGAAATCAGTTGATAGAAATGAGGTACGTAAATGACAACAATTATGTGAAATATTTAGCCTTTGTGTCATATTGGCCAATGTGAATCTTCCTGCAGGCTTGGTAGCTTTACAATTGTTGCATTCGGAGATTAACTTTTTCTCTTTTTCAGTCATTGCTCCAAACTCTTGAATTTACCCTCTGTCATAGTTTGGAATTGGCTGCTCATTAATACTGACTTGGCTTTAAGCTTCAAATAACTCTTAATTGTGCTTTGTTGTAGAGGAAACTAGTTAAGCTCTTCTCACTTTGTCATAGCAGGATGGAGGATGTTATCCCAAAAGATACCCTGATTAGGTACTCTCAACACTCAAGTTCATGAATCTTGCTTATCATCACTTTAGCGTGCACCAATGTATTTATGTTCTAGGATAGTGCTGTCAAGCCTCTCATGATTTGTGGTATTGTATAGAAGCATATAAAAAGCCAATGATATGTGGAGATTCTAACCCTTGCTAAAGTCAAGGATGGCCTCCTATTGTCGGTCTCCCATGCTACCTTGTAGACGAACTCTTCGACGCTTCACCTTTTAGAAATAATGAAGTGATGACACTTTTCCATGCTTGGACATAGCATGACACTTCTTAGCTTCTTAAAAATGAATTGCCTTGCTTGGTGCTCTGAAATGCTGCTGTGATGTGCAAGCGGTGCTCGTAAAGCATATGCAATATCTGGACCGCATTTGCAGGTGCATATGCACTTATTTCTTTTATATTTAAAATAAGAAATATATTAATATAATAAAACAACAATAATAGCCCATAACAATATTAATTACAAATAACAACTAATAATTACTAGTTGCAACTTAGTCCTTAAAGCCTAATAGCAATAATCTATAATGTAATTAACATATTATCATCGTTGACAGTACTTGTATCTAGCTTGCTCGTAACCCACATCAAACCCAACAACCAGTCTGAACTTGCCCCTTTTCTTTTCAGCCCATATGCATCTCGACCGCATATAGGGAATGTGTTGAGATCAAGGAACTGCATCCACATTTGCAGCTGCATGCATTGCATTTTAAAATATTAGTCTCATTCTAGTCCAAATTGTTAGCACCTGGATTAGAACATGAGGATGTCCTATCATTAGATATTCTGATGCAAATCTTGTATTGTACGGACACTTGGTATGCCTCGCCATCTCGTACTGTACCATATACAAACACTGTAATAGGATGGTACCGGTACCTTTAGACCTTTCTTAGGGAGACGTGAAAGCTTTCTAAATGGCTTTTTAGTTAGCGCTGTAAGGGCTGAGGTCCGGTACCGGGACGGTGAACTTTGTTAGACCATGTTAAATTAATAGCATATCTTCTGGGTACGTAGACTTTTTAACATATTCAAGTGGACTTATTTCCAAAGATAGCACTATGCATTGTTCTATGGGATTTGTGGTGAATGGTAGAGAATTGATATAAGGGGAGGATTGTGAACTAGGTATTGCAATCTAGAACTAACATGGACTTACAATGACCTTTATCGATCATGTGGGGAGTAACTAGTGCTCTTGGAGAAATATAAAGATAATCAAAGAAATTTGAAGGACCGATGAAAAAAATACAACTAACGTCACTATCTATAGCGTTTTGAGACATTTCTTTTGCTACTAGAACATTCCCTATGTTATTCAAATCTGTGCAATGTCAAAAACTTGCATATTTTCTTATTGAAATTTCAAAGTCAACTTTTTGTAAATTTATGCAACTGATTTTCAAAGTTTGTGCCTACTCTGTTGTAGAACTATGTCGAAGTGTGGGCCAGTATGCTAGTGTTGTAGGGGCCAAGTGGGCATTCCTATAGCAAAAGTTGCAAGGTTCTAAAGCACGGTCTGCTATGTCGATACCGGGCACCGTACCGGTTGTCCGGCAGCACGAGTCGGTACGGGCCTGCGCTATAGCGAGCCTGTACCGACCTAGAGACCGTGGGAGAGAGAGAAAGAGAGAAGGGGGAGATAGAGAGGAGGCCGGCGGAGGCCGGCATTGGTGCAAGTGGCGGAGGCCACGACCGGATCCCTATTCTGTTTGAAATTGAGGTTCGACCGCTAAAACATTTTGTGATTTTTAAGTGAAGCAAACGAAACAGAAATTCGGCCGCTAAAAAAGTTTCCAATTTTTAAATGAAGTCCGACATGCAGGGGGCCTTCGCCGGCCTCCCTTCCTCTCCCTCTTTCCCCCGCTCGCTCTCTTTTCTTTTCTTTCCTCTCGTTCTCCCCCTCCGGCGATGGCATTTCGGTTTCTTTGCCGGAACCGTCTCGATCCGCCGTCGGTACGGCTCGGGACGCCCCGAACCGGGTGGTTCAGGATGGTTCTGCCGTCCTTGTTCTAAAGTCTATTGCACGAATTTGTGCAAAGCTGACATTAGAATTTTAACTAAATATTTTTTAAAAAAAATGTATAAGTTTTGGATGTTGTTTGAACAAATTTTGGATATTTGTTTAAAATTTTCTTACTAGTGAACTAGGAGTAGGCTTGCGCATTTGTTGGGTTGGGCTAGGTTTGGACCAGACTAAGGTTCGTATTAAGAGAAAGAACTTAGGCTTGGGTCTGGCTTAGTCCAACCTCAAGTCTAAAAGTCGTAGCTCGAGCTTGGCTCGATAGTAAGTGGATATGCTCGAGCCCAACCTGAATCGACCCATGCCCAACCATGTTTGCAAGGTGAGAGAGTGAAGCTCCTGATGCTTCGGCCACATTAGGGAGGAGGTGTGGAGAATGGGGGCAATGCCGTGACTTTAACGAGGAGGATGTGGTGCCCATGTTGGTGGTTCTAGCTTGTGGCCTAGGTAAGGGAGGAGAAAGAGGAGGGTGGCTGCCTGCTTGGTGGGGGGGAGGGTGAGAGAGAGGAGATAATAAGATGGAGAGAGGGCTGACCAAGGGTCTTGGAGGCGAGAGGAGGATGAGGAGGGAGGCCATGGTTGGAAGGGGGGCGAGAGAGGGAGTAGAAGATAGGGACAAGGGTGGAGGGAAAGAGGAGGGGGGAGGTGTGAGAGGAAAGGAGATATTTTAGGGTTTCTATATCTTTCCTCTTCTTTTCTTTTTCTTTTTATTTTTCTAAAATATGTAGTATCATTTTGATTTAAAATTTGACATTTAAAAGTTTCCGGTTGCTTCGAACTAGGCTAAGTTAAAAATGGGCAAGCTTGAACCCAGTCTGATTTCAATCGGGTCTGGAAATCCAAAGCCTGGCTTGACCTATGTGCCAAAGTCCTTAGACCAAGCCCCACAAAAATTAGGTCGGGCTAAGTTGAGTCCACAGGTGGGCCTGGTTTGCACAGATCTAGCCAGGAACATTGATGAGTATGCTAGTACAACAAAGGAAACACCCCGTTCTTGCAAAAAGGAACAGAGCTATCAAATTTGAAATTAATAAAACTAGCTTTCATAAGCAAAATTTCTGATATTGTAATTGTACTACAATAATAAAATTGCCTTTTGCATATTTGCCCCTCGAAAGTCTATTTGTTTATTTACACTTTGAATAGTTGGAAGTGTATAAATATACCCCTTCAAAAGTTTGAATTTTACATGTATACCCATAATGTTATGTTGCAATGTCTTTTGACATTTTAATCTTGATTTTTTTGGGCTGAACTTGTCCATCGAAAATCTTGCTCGATATTATATGTGAGTTTAAAATATTTTAAGGGGCTTGAAATGTCATACCAATGTTATACATGTACTTTTTCATATTTTGATGGATAAACAAGCAATTAAGCAACATTTGGAGAATTTATATTGCTAAAATCCCTGAAATGGACAAAATGGAAACATAATTTGGCAAGATTACTTTTCAAATTTTAGATTTCTGATGGTCATATAAAATTGCAGATGGGGTGTGTCACGTGTGCAGATCTGTGTATGCACAATTCACTTTTGTGGGGTAAATAAGAATTCTTGAACGGTATATATCCAAAAATTCTAAGATCAAAAAATAACCATTATGAGGCTTATTGTGAAAAAAATAACCATGATGTCTGCTTGTATATGTGTAACTTTTCAAGGGATATGTATGCACATTTCACTTTTGGAGGGGTAAATAAACAAATAAAACCTCTTTAAGGGATTATAAGCAAAAATTCCTAAATGAAAAAAGGATATATACGCTTCGTCATGTGCGTGTATGTGGGCATGTGCAACTTTTCAAGGAGGATGCATGCACATTTCACTTTTTGAGGGGTATATAAGTAAATAAGACATTATGTGTATGTGTGTGTGACTTTTCAAGGGGTATGTGTGCACGTTTCACTTTTAGAGTGGTCAATAAGAAAATAAGATTTCTTCAAGGGTATATATGCAAAAATTCCTTCATGAAGAAAAATAAGTACAAAACTTATCCGAGTTGACTTGTCTAGGTTGTGTGTGTATGTGCATGCATACGTGCGCACGCACATGCATGCATGACCTTTCAAGAGGGTGTGTGCACATTTGACTTTCGTTGGGGAAACTATAGTAGAAAAGGCCTGTTGAAGGTTATATATGCAAAAATTCATAAATCAAAAAGGTAACGATAGTGTACAAGCCCTATCTGAGCTAACCTATCCAGATTATAGGAATTCCTTGTCATTAACTCCTTTAATGGAGTTATTCAGAATTATGACAGGTTCTTTAAACACTTGATTAAGTTTTACCCTCATGGATGAGTCATTTCTCCCTGAAAAGCATGCAATGTCATTCATCGCATGAATCGAGTTGGATCGATTTGATTTGAAGAGAAGAAGCTCGGACTTAAGGGTGACAAAGCTCAAACCATACACAAACTTTCTTTTCACAACTCTATAGTCACTTTTTGAAAGAGACATTTATTAGAGCAGCTTTAAATTGTAAATTGCAAAGCTCAAAGATTTTTAGACTAGGGATTCTTCAGCAAGCTCATGAATCTACAACTAAGCAAAAGAAAGTTCAAGGAATTTACTAAAAAAATATGATTTCACAAGAACCTCCTCCATGAAAATGAGAAATTCAAAATATAGCATACAATTTTTTACATTAACAAAATATAATATGTATTTTTAATATTATTAGTAATATTATAATGCAAAGAGTTTTGATGTAATGTATACATTAACATTTAATATTGTATGATATAATAACACTACATATATGCAAATTCTGTTTTATTTTATATCTTTATTTTCGGGTAATGTTTTTATATTTCAGAATAGTTGAACAAAAAAGAATTCCTGGATCATGTATATTATCTTTGATCTGCAGAAAAATTTTAACCCTTATATATTTATTGTTTTGCTTGGATAAAATTTAGAGTAGCTCAAGCGTATAGTGGTTTATATGCATCTTTTCTTTTTTACCCAGGCTTGTAGCGTTCAACTTGGGCTATCTTCCGGGTGGAGACAAAACAATAATTACGATGCCAGGAACAACACTAATGGCATTGTGTGCTGCTAGTAGATTACTGATGTCGGGGGGACTCATCAGCATCATGGCTTATGTGGGGCATCCGGGTGGAAGGTACCTTCCGCTTTCCTAGATGTTTTTCTTATTTATCCTGCCAGTTTTGAAAATAAAGGCTTCATGACAACCTGTTAAACTGAAGTTTCAATCCTGGACTGAAGTACGCAACAAGAAAAATTCCTCAATTCTTACAGTCATAGTAAAACTATTTCAGTCTATTAAGATTCATTCAACCAGTCAGGAAAAACTAATGCTTCTTGACAACCTGATAACTGAATTTCTAACTTGGACTCAAATGACCAAGAAAAATCACTCAGATCTGGCTATCATAACAAATCTGTTTCAATCCATTAAGATATCGAATTACTTGAGAGTTTGAAATTCGTGAAGATATTGTAATATATCATTATTAATGAGAAGATCAGCAATTTAGTTTTGACAGCTGTAACATTTTTCATTCCTCACAAACCTCAACTATGTATCTATGCATTTCATGTTTGGTAGCCAAGTTGCTGCTTCATTGCTATCTTTCGTAAGCTTAAGCTACTTGCCATGAACCAGGGTCTCTCTGTTAGTATCGTCATCATAGTTCCCATTGTTTGATTGATTGCAAATTTGCTGTTTCACTGCTATGTTGCATAAGCTGAATCCCAATCTGTGTATGCAAAACTTGCATTGCTTTATATGAAAAGAATATGTGCTTGCCCTTTGGTCTTTTGATCCCTTTTTGTTTTTCTCAGGGATGAACTGGAAACCATTCAATCTTTTACATCTAGCTTGCCTGTCGAATCTTGGGTAAGCTGCAAGTTTGAAATGCTCAATCGGCCATCTGGGCCTGTTCTTGTTCTCGTATCGAAGAAATAAACTTGCTTGAAAAAAGCCCTGCATCCCAGCAGATCAAAATGCTTGAAGCTTTTGGTCAAAGTTTTGGATGGGCAGCACCTTGTTAGTTCCCATTTCTGAATGTGAACTCGTCAAGTTGTATAACCATATGGAATTTGTATCTTACAATTTTCTGATGTTAGTAGTCTTGTGACCTGCAGAAAACTCAAAAATATCTCCAGCTTAAGGCAAGTTTACACAAGCATTATCCCTGTCCAGTAAGTTTTGGGGGTTCCAGGGGGTTTTTCAGAACTCTTTTTAAAGGTTCTGTTCTGGTTCCATTCTATGGTCATTTATGGCCTTTTTGATAAGATAAATGTTGGTGGGAGTATTCTAACTTCCTTTTCTTTGCTGGTTGATGTTACAAAATGTGGTGCACCTCAGTAACATTATTTTATCACATGAGCTCTAATCTGTTTTACAATGCCTTTTTTAGGCGCTTTAGCGCGTGCTAAAAATATCTGAGTATTGATGCGTGTTGTTGGTATATTTCTTCCACAAATTGGTCTATCTGCAAATGTGTCTTTCCGCTTGGAGTTCAAGTTGTTGGACAACCGAAATTGAGGTGTAAATTGTTACCACTATTGCAACCCAAAGTTATCAGAGTTATTCGTCCTCAGGAAGTCCCTTTTTGGTCTTTGTTTTGGTCCTCAGTAAATCAGTCATATTTATGCTAGCGAATGTGCTATAAGAGTTTTGCCCTGAGACAGACTATTCCATTTCGTGGCTTTACAGGTATTAAGCCTCCGAAGGGTTTCCATCATAGTCATGTTACAACAATCATATTGCAATACTGCCGAATGTATAAGAGGTGGTAAACTTGGATTAACGTTGTCAGCATGGCATTCTACCTCATCCCCTATGATCAGTGATGCCTGATTATTTTCAAGAGCAAAGGTCAGCCCTGCAATCAACATTAATCGGAAATAAATTCATTCACTTCGATCATCAAAATCATGAAGGCCATGCTTAGACATTGGCATAAGTTATCTGCTGGTTACTTGTGCATCCTGCGAGAGTGAGTAATGCGGGGAGTCCAATTTAGCAAACCATCAATTCCATGGGAGCTAACAAATTCATAATCCCTAAATTTTAATAATAATGCAAATCACCTTTAATTCATACCCTAGAACCTGTTGCACAAACGTCCTTCTACTTCTACATTGCCTCTATCTCATCCACCCAAGTTCTGCCATATCAATCCATATTACTCTTATACCGACTGTACCGTATCTATCAATAAGATATTACTATAGTATTGAGATTTGGTTCGACATATAAGCTGAAACAGTCCATTCTGATCTGAAATGAATAGGGCTGTGCCGTACCACTCGATTTCGGGCAATACCAAGATTAGAGGTGAAAAAAAATCAGAATCCCCTATTGGTATGTGATACATATCGTAATAATCGTAAACACAGTACCAATTTTGGCTTTGCATACGTTGCTCAAACCAGCATCCAAGTTATCAGCGGATAACCTAAGCTGACATTTAAACATTAAGCTATTGATTTAGCCATCATACAGGCAATACTTTGCAGGCAATTTAATTATTCAACTGTTTTAAAAACCTTCACTGCCATCCCATTCTGTTTCTCCATCTTGCTGTTACGATTCTCCAGATCTTAAGAAATATAAAAAAGATTAATTCTTCTGAAAAGGCATAAACTAGAGCTCATAAATTCAGTCTTCGCATCTAAGGATTCAATGACATTCAGAGCAGAAGTTGGAAAACACTTTTTCTCATTTGTCAATCAATGCACCGCAATACCATGAAGTCATTGATATCTCTACGTCATTACATCTTCCAGCGTAACAGAAACTGCATTGGAAAGCTTGGAGCACCCATTAAGCTCAAAGATCTATTGAATGCCCACCAGCATACTCAGGCTCATGTGCCTTGCATGTTCCAATACAATAAAACCCTGGAAAGACACATCTCTTCTCTCTCCCCAAGACAAATTACCGCAGAAGCCATGAAATTCTAATCCCTGATATAACAGGTACAAATACCTATTGCAGAGGTATCTCGAGGTCAGGTCTTTGGTCTACCCCATCTGTTGTCGAACCATCAGGAAAGGCATCAGGATATGTTGCTTTTAGCTTTGCTTTCATGCTTCTGCAGCTCAAATAGCCCAACAAATTAGCATATGCACGGACACAAACGCAAACAAATTACAACTGCAGATATCCTGCCAGAACATGTAAAAGCACAAAAAAATATTCATGACGAAAACAAAAACATCATTTATCTACCAAGATATCTGTAAATTAGTCATAGAAATGCATGGCTCCTGCTCCTTTCAACCACATAACCAAACAGAACAAAAAATTGTTCAACAACACTGTTTACCAATATATTCAACTAGTCCGTCCAATCACACATCAAGATGCATATGGCGCAAAAAATTGTTCCAAGGGAAGAAAGAGCAACATGACACATTGCATACCTTAATTTTGTAAAAATGTGGTCTAGATCAGACTTTATAGACTTTAAAAGCTGAGTATTTCCTGCAAAGTCACCAGATACCTCAGCATAACATCGCTCTGAGTACTCATTAAAATGTGCCAAGACTGCATTACTATCTTGCAGTCTTCCCAATCTGCAATTAAATGAAGCAGCATAAACAAAATGATTTGCCTTCAGCTATTTTAATCCTGATAGAGTAAAACTTTAAATCCAAATAGATATTACTAACAAGACACCTGTAACATTAAAATGGCTACAAAGTGAAGAGGTAAAGTAGCTCGGAAATGGATTAGTTTCAACTTTCCAGCTATGATAGACATAGGATTGATGTTACTTATATAGGGTCATGAGTCATGACCAGGAGATCCAAAGAGAACTTAACAACATCTTAAATCTTCTCAAACAAGGAAAGCTCAACAATGTAGGCAGAAAACACATGCGACAAAACAAATTGAAACATTCTATTTATAAAAAGAATAGCTCAACAACCACAAGGACAAGGGAAAGCTTGCTCCTTATCAAACTATAAATCATGAAAAGTACTGCTTGCATACAAGTTTCTCCCTTGAGGATAACTATGACCAAACGAGTCCAGAAGATTACTTACCTTCCATTGTGAATGTAACATCTTACTCTTTAACATACAGTGAAATTATCAATAAGATACCTGTGAATAGTCATCCATGAAAATTGATAGCTTAATCCATATAATGGTATGGTTAAGTTGCTTTTGCAATGCATAAGAAGCTTTAAGTCTTGAAGAAGGGATTTGATTCAAGAGTCAAGTCTATATCATACTGCATCATGCAGTTGTTAGCATGTAAGTAGAGCAGATATCAATACAAGCATGTATCAGTTTACAATGTAAGAAGTAAGGTCCGCCGTATCGGTACCGGTCGACGTACCGGTGGCGGACGGTACTGGTACGTACTGGCCCGTACCGGTCTCGTTGAATGGTTAAGTTTTGAGGTTCTACATACCGGCATGTACCGGTCACGTACTGGTCCGTACCGATCTCGTACTAGTCCCGTCCCGGTTCTCCAATGATGAGCTCTCGGTACCGAATTCCACGCTGATCCGATACCGATTCAGGGCGGTACCAGTACGACCGGCCCGTATCGGCCGGTACGGCAGACCTTGGTAAAAAGCCTTCTTATAGCACATTAACTGATAAGCTGTGATGGACAAAAACGGGTCATCTTTGGTCGATATGCAAACTTATAGCTGAACCTATTTTGAAGTGAATATATCACTCAAGTCGGTTATTCATGTTAGCCTATATGTTACACTTTGGACTCTCGTACTGCTTATGTACACAATAGAATATCAAGACTTTGAGAGGCTACAGTTAAAGGCTCATATAATTCCTGCTTGAATACTCATATCATGTCATTCTATTACTATTATATTAAAAAAGACAAAAAATTAGAGCTCTCCAAGCAACCTTTTTAACATGCATTGTTGTATTGTCAAAGTCGGATACCATTTTGTTTTAGTATATGCTAGCCATAATCATAATCATAGTCATCTAGCCTTTTTCAAACTATTTAGAATCGGCTTTATGGATCCTCATTTGCCAAGTATTCCTATGACCACCTTTGACGTTACTCCAAGTTTCTACATATCCTTCCTCATAACCTCTATCCCGGTCATCTTAGATCTTCCCCTCCTTTTCCTTACTAATTGATACTTCTCAACACTTGACTATAACTCACAATCTTGTCCATCCATGAACCAAATAATGCTGGGTTCATCATAATACTCAGTCCAAACAATCCATGTATCCATATATTAGATCGAGGCCACAAACATCACAATTTACCCAACATAATCCCCTGTAAGATTTTCGCTCCCCCTTGATCCCAACCATATCCTTATCTCAGTCATTGGCATCAACCATCTACCTACCTGGCCACTAGGTTGGCATTGAGATCTATAACTTCTATTACATGTGTAATTAATTCACAGCTCAAAATTAGTTTCCTCATGCTCTTCTACATATCGCAATGATAACTTCTTTCAGTCCATTGAAGTTTTGAGTTCATAAAAAAGTGAACCATGAGTTAATAAACTTGCACAAAATCTTGTTTACTAATAGGTTTAATAAAGCACATCAAACTTTCAAAATTTGCTGACCCAAGGTCACATACAGTTGTAGCATAAATTAATAGCTATATGTATAAAATTCTTAAGTTTGATAGAGAGAATATATGAACAAAGGGAATGGGGGTGGATGCAAGAGAAAGATGAGCATCACACTAACAACAACTTCTCATGGGCTCTACTATTAAAGAGAACTATGCTAGGAACCTAGGAACAATGTTAATAATACCTGAAGTAAATGACTAACATTTACTAAGTTATAAGATTCCACTAAGTTCACTCCAATTACATGAAGAGCAAGAAAGAAAATATCTTCCCAAGAAGGAACAAATGAATACAAAAAAAAGAAAAGAAGAAAGAGTACATCAGATCTCGAGATGATAAATCTCTTAAAAGTATATTCTCGTATGATATCGTCAATTGACTTGTTCCTTGGAAGTGGACCTACAGTTCTCTTAAAGTATGCCAAAAAAGAATCCCACAAATTTTGTTTGCTTTGTGTCAGAAATGAAACAACAGCATGGAATCAGGCTTCGTTATTGATGAAAAAGAACGCACAAATGGAATGGCCATAAAATTGGGTTTGATGGGCAACACATCAGCTGTTGAGCCTATTTCATCTGGGAAATTCTTCTTGAGAGCATGGGCATGAGAACAATATTGAATCACAAAAATTCTTCAGCAGTCATACAAGCTTTAGCGACAAGCTAATGTACGATATAATTGGAAGGTCACTTTACCTATTTATGCAATTCTTCATTACTAATAATATTCCATTTTAGAAGATCTCTAGAAGATTAACCATATAATAATGTTGCCAATACAATAAACGCCTTACATATCATGATGGTGTATATTGAACAGTATTGGATCATACCAACCTATCTCGTATACCATGTACTGTTGGTTAGTCTAGTTCATAAATTATTCTATCAGATTCTTCAGGACACCTAATTACGCAACACCTGCATCCTTTGTAAACATTGTTGCTCATTTAATGTGACATGCTTTTGCACTATTCTTTCAAAGAGGGCTTTCTTCTCGATTTTATATATTTGAGTGGAGCCATGAGATACAAGCACTGACCATTTATTTGGCGCACACTTTGGCCTTTGTTATGAATGGTACTACTTAACATCGATTTCTCACTTACATTTATGATTTCCACAAGCTTAGTTTCATGTTTTTCACAATCTGACTTTCTTGAGTTTTCTCCTGCACCTAATTCTTTGGATATAACCACATCACAGTCTTCATCAAATAGAGCCCGGACCGATTCTAGTTTTGCACGTCCGTTAAAGATTATTCTCCTTCTACCGACTGACAAAAAATTAACCACCAGAGAAAGTTAGAGAAACTATGCAACTAGGGAGTGGTATAACTAGCACATTGATATCCCACTAGAAGAACAAATTTAACCACAGATATTGCATGGGATCAAGCAATTACATCTATGAATAGAACAATAACAACATCGATCATGCAAGTTTACATAATCTGCTTCTAGACTTGATGATTCACATGAGATGGGTCAAGCGTTACATATATTACCAACTCTTATCACATTCACACTATAAGCTATGGAAATAACATATAAAAGCTTAAAAATGTATGAACAACCTAAAAAAAGGATGTTTCAAAATCAATCATAGATTAAGCTCTTAGAGAATCATAACCTACGGCATTCCAACTCAATTATCAAGGAATTTAAATATGCCCCATTGACCAGACAAACCTAATTCGAGACAAAGTTCAATCCCTACCGCCAATTCCACCGTTCCAATTATTATAATCTAGACTCAAGAACAGTAAAACAAACAAATAGATCAGAGAGCACAGATCATCCTCAAAAATTAAAGAGAGAATTATTTCAAGGATCGAAAAACCCAAAGAAAGATTACATGAGATGTTGGAGTTGCTTCACGGATTCGACCTCCTCGCCATTAATTAGTGTTTTGAACTGCCGCGAGACCTCCTCCGACGCTGCCCTTATCGTCTCCCTCTCCTCCTCCCCCATCTCCCTCTCCCTTTCCCTCTCCCTTCTTTTAGCCCTAAACTAACAAGAACTTGGGGGAAAACCCAACCTACCCGGCTCTCGTTAACTCTACCCACCTCCGCCGATCCACCACACCTGAAAATAAACCGCGGGTCCCACAGGAAGCAAATCGCAACCGTCCATCTAGTGCGGACCCACACTGTACTCCCCCTGGTTAAAAACGCGATTCCCGGCTCTCCAAATACCAACGCGTTTCACGCATAATTTTAGACGCAGTTTTCTTATCCATGTTGAAATTAACCCCCTAATGAAAAACCCTAAAAAGCCCTGCTAGGGAATTATGAGATCCGGGAAACCGAATCGCCTCGATCTCCAGTTCTGGGAGTGGTCAAATCGGTGAACGGAGGAGGCCCTAATTCCCCTCGGATAGGCCTCATCAGGCCATGATGATGCTCTCACTCTCCGAACCCTAGTCCCCCCTCCGACCCCAATTAGGCACCGGGATCCTCGCCGGCCTCCAACCAGGTGCTGCTGCCCAAGCCCTGCGCACGCCAGTCTTGTCACTCAGAGAGAGAGAGAGAGAAGAAACAAGGGAGGAGTTGGTGGTGGACGGATTCGCTGCCGCGGATCGAGATTTGGGGAAAAAGCTGGGGGACAAAAGCGCAAGCCCACGCCTTTAGAGAGAGAGAGAGGCTCGAAAACCATGGCTTCCGTCCCCGTGCCTCAGCAGAGCCCCATGACACTGAGAGCGCGCGCGCAAGCGAGCGAGCGAGCACTTTAGGTCTTTAACACGCCTCGAGACTTTTTTTTAAGTTTGGTAAGGACGCCTCGAGACTTAAAACACCTCCCTCCTAAGCCTAAGTTTAGCTCGGCTCTACACTCTTGTCTCCATTAACGACGTGGTAGATTTACCGGTATCCGTAGCTTAAAATCACCGCCGCATGCATGGCTACAGACCACATCACATCCATCCATTCCCCATCCATGCATGCATGCTATGGCATAAATAAAATCACCAAGTGGCCATCTCAGTGGCAGTTTGGTAATTTCGAGGAAGCGTAGGGGGCGTTGTGGGTGGCGGACAGGGTGCGTCATGCGCATGCCTCTGAGCGCCTGGCGCGCCTGACGGGTGCGTAGAGCGAGGCTTTTGAGGACGGTTGGCGAGGAGACCACGGGCTCACTAAATTCCGACGCGTGTCCAATGAGGCCTGGTGCGGAAAAGGTGGGCCCACACGACAGCGACGGAAGCAGAACCGGCAGGCGCTGCGCCTGCCATCGACCCCGCTAATTCCCGACCACGCTGAGCCATCGATCCGTACGTCACTGCCGTACCATCCCAGCCGTCCCATCAATGCTCTCCAAAACCCCTACTTTTTTTCCTTTTCTTTTTTTTGGGTTTTTCCTGCGATTGGACATCCGTAACCGTCTGATTCACGATCCCCTGTCAGAGATGCCATCACGCGATCAAATCGTGGCACCGCTAGGAGGGAATAATCTATGTAATATGGCATCATGTCAAGGGCATTTAGGTAAAAAATCTCCGTAATTAATGAGTAAAGCCCTAATGACGTGGCGTTCCGGCGGCATTGATTTCACGGCGGGGACGGAGAAGGAAGCGATGCTGATTCGAGCGTACCGACAGAATGGAGGTAAGGGAGTGAAACCACGCCGTGTCTGATAACGTGTAAACTGTCACGCCTGAGGGCCCAACTGCACCATTTATATTTTATAATAGTTGGTCGCCAGGGAGATGACCATGTCACGGTTAGGTGGATCCCAGAGGAGACATGAATGGGTGCATCAAATGCAGGAATAAAGCTGCTAATTTGGAAGGAAGGGCATTAATCTATGGGCGAGTGATTTGGTGTCTCTGTTATTAGAGTAATAAATAATTATGAGCGCGGGGTGGATGAAGAAGAGATAATGTAGTCAAATCGGGGGCTCTGGGTGCTGTCGGGGGACAAAGATTTATATGCTGATGATACGATCCTTGTCTCTCTCTGGGTCTATTACATTATTTTTTTTTTTTTTCGGTTAGTGGGGTGGGCGTACTGAGATAATGTCGTAGGTGCGAGGGATGGCTAACGACAAGAGGCCAATTCCTGTCAAATCATACGGTCATCATAAGCTTTTTTTTTTTACTTCAAAAAAATTAGCCCGGGATACAATTAGAAACGGGAGGCATGGCCTATGGGAGGCTACGGGCGCTGGGTGGAAGCAAGACACGGAATGCAGGGGTGGGGAGATGAGTGGATCGGGGCCGTCGATGGTTGATTGGACAGGAATGGATGTGATGTCAACTACAGTCGAATCAGATCGAGAAGGCGTTGGCTTCCGTTTGGAAGGACGGCTGTCGGATTTAATGGAGTCGGGTATCGAGCACAGTTCCGTCTCTGACCGTATGCGGCCTTTGGTTCGATGTCTGGTGTATAATTTTGTCTGTAATCTAAACCAGATTTTGTGCACCAACACCTCAATGCTGAATAATGCGACCATACCCGTCAAACTGAACTTAATGCAGGGCCACCAACCTCGCCTCAAGGATTAAAATCTTGTGGTGATATCACCATTAAAATTTTTTCATCAATTTATAAAAATAATTTACCTGTATGCCTGTGTGATTGTTTTTTTTTTTTGTGCTAAAAAAAAAGAAAAGGAGGGTGAGGAGTTCCTTCCCCGCATAGCAACCCCAACCCCCTCTCTGCTGAAGAATGTTAGATGCGGATAGATAGAATGGCCATCCTTACTTATATCCTCACCCCAGCACCATCTAAATAAATGTCTGTGTGATTGTTTAAGAAATACAAATTTAATGTATTCCAAGAAGCAAATCAAGCTACTGATTGGGTCGTCTCTTTTGCTGCATACTATTTTGGAGAGATTTTTTTGATCCGCTTTGTATCTATTTCTAAAATATTTTGTTTCTTGATGTTGATGGCAATGCTCAAAAAAAAATATCTCATATTAGACACACAGCCTGGCAAGGGAATGGCACTCGAGACGGCTATAAAATATAACACGTGAAGACACTGGCATGGCAAGGAATGGCACTCGAGACAAATACCGTCCTCCAAATTATACAAATTTTCTAGAAGCTCTTAGGGAAGGTCCGTAACACTGGTAATAAGTATAGACCCGTAACAAGGTTACCGTGTTTGTTTTCCAAGGGGTGGTGAGTTTCATACAGTGCCTCTGGATACTGGTTTAAGCAGCAGTGTTCAGTATCATCGGCCAATTATTGCAAAAAAACACAATGCAGCCAGGACTGGTATAGTTCAAGTTGACATGGTCACAAAGGTTTTGTCAAATGGGGTCACTCCATCCAACTATGTAAACCAAAGTAAAGAGAGTACAAGGTCTGTCAAAGGTCAGAAAGACACGAGGTTTATAAGAAACACATGGGAATCAAACACTCAGCGGAGAAAGAGTTGAATCACCTCTATCGGGGATCTTAATGACACATGGTTGAGGAACAATCATATACAGGACCAGATCACATTGTTCAGGTAATTGACATCTATAGATCGCATAGAGAGAGACAAAGATAAATATATATCAGAATGGAATAGGTTTAGAGAACATCGTGAGCTTAGATCCCCCTGCACGCCTTAAACGAACTGATGTTGGCAACGATAAACAACGAGGAGCTGCACTGGATGCTGGCAATACGAGTATATAACATGGGAAAACAATAAAAGGTATATGATCAGGGCATCAATATGCCGGAGCAAAGGAAAAACAGGAGGCATTAAACACCACAAAGCATCATCTTAGCATAATACTGGTCTGATGTTCCCATAACATAGATGACAGGTCCCAGGAGAAGGCCTCAGTTGATCTATATAAGTTGTCCAAAAGCATAAGATTACATAGATAAGGATGCTGGAGTTCATCCAGGAACAACATACTAGGACAGCTAAAGCCACTGGTGGCTCAAACAAAAGACCAATTCACGAACATGAAAGCCAGGCAATGGTGCGAGTCCTCGTCATTCAGAACTTTCCATGCCACAGCCTGTTCGTAGGACACAGGTCTACCCATGCTCGACAAGCAGATGCCAGCAGGGAGATAAGCAGAGCCCTACAAGGGAATGAGCATGTAAGGCAGTGAGATTGAAAGAACCAACCACAGAAAGGTACAAGAAGATCTAAAAGCAGTTCAGTCCTCTTCTTACCTCTTGCATTATCTTGTTAAACTCTGAGCAAAGTACCTTCCGACCACTATCATCAAGAATCTTCTCCAGCGTAACATCTTGCAGAGCTATAAGCGTGGTTTCCAGCATGTCAAGACCTGCTTGATTTGCGAAGCTAAAAACCGGGGAAGACTGCAGCAGATGTAGAAAGGTGTTAGAAAGTGACAGAGAAAAACTTAATTTGCGTGATAAAGCACAAAGGAAAATGGAATTCTATAATCCATTGAAGTCGTTTGAAGAAGAGTTTTCAAAGTCTGAAGGAAAATTTACACTTGCCTTCAAAGAACAGCACATGATTGCGTCAGAATGATGCCACAGGAGTTTCAGCAAGGAGTCACTGCCCGCTTGGGAGTCAGCACGGAGGAGCTCTACTCCAGTGTGAAACCTGAGATATTTTAAAGATGACAATGGCAATGCAAATGAGCCTCAATGGTGATTAGAGATTATCCACGAAATTTGACAGTTAGAATTTACTTAGTATATATTGATAGAGAGGATTGATCTTTAGATGGCACAAACTTCTTTTGAGAGAATGAAATGGCACTGACTTGGAAATAGTATACTTGTGAGAAAGATTAGAAAGATGTGGCAGAACAGAATAATATTTTGTCCCCATGGAATGATGTTCAAGTGCCTAAAACCAAAACAAAGGAAGCTTGATAGCTGCAGTTGTTTTTTCTAGACCTTATGTGCTTTAATGAAGCTAATTATCGGATCTATCAAATATCAAAGATTATCAGAACAAGAACATTTTTCAAATTGCAAAAAACTGTGGTGGCCAAAATACAACTAAAATCATAACCACAACGATAACCATCAAGTTCTTCCCCAACCATTCATGGTCAGGTTTACAAATACAAACCAACTAATGCAAATAAGCAACATGACAAAGGAGTTGTATACTTCATAGAGTGAATTATGTGGCTTTTAAGTGGCCTCTACTAAAGTATATGACTAGAAACATTTTGGTGTTTTTAAAGTTCAAGCAACAGTTCATTTGTTAAAGATTAAAATTCTTAATTCAACTCAGTCAAATGATTCAGCATGCAACATTTATAAATGAAAATAATAATATAAAAGGCATTACCTGTAGCTCCGGGAAATCCATCGTGCTAGAGTGTGTGCTTCAGGCGAACCAGGAGGATGTTTCATCCCTATCTGTGAGCCAAGCCTTGAAGGTGCGATTGCCATTGCAACTCTCTGAACTGAGGCCACCACACTTCTAACATATTGCCGTGCCATTGCTGCCACACTTTCCCGGAGATGATTCTCATATGTGAATTGGAATGCAATTGTCAGGACAGACCTCAAGTTATAAGTGTCTGAAGCATTTTCACTAGAAGAGCGGGCTGCAGCACCAGATCCAACTTCAAGCGTGGATGCCAGGTCAAGGGTTCGATTGGCAGCCGGTGCATCCTGCCACAGAAATGTAGCCATTTGAAATCATGCTATTTGATACAAAACCATTGAAAATCTAGATGCATTTGTTGGATAAAGAAATGTTAGCGGAGTCACAATATTCAGAGATAATAGAACTGCATGCATTGTGCATGAAAGTATCAAATCTTTATCATTTAGTTCAATTTAGTTAACAGTTGGGTGCATGGCATGTGTTTTTCTTAATACCGATGCCTATGAGGACTAATGGAAGGCAAAAGGAAGTCCAACAACATGGGCAAGCTAGCCATATGACAAAAACAGAAGATGATTGTCAAACCATAACATAACATTAAAAGAAAAGGACAAGCACTTGAATGGCATTTGTAACATGGAGAAAATGAAATCAATTATATAGATCAAATCTAGGAAGCCGATCATGGAGAAAATAATGGCCCATAAACTAATAATTTCTTTAAATAGTAAACAAGTTGAGTTACCCAACTGTTTTAGGATCCAGCGGAATGACACGAAATCCTGAGGGAAGTAAGGGGGCATCATCTGCAAAAGATTCATCTATAGGTGCAAATACAAGCTGTGCGCAGGCACCAACTGCATTTTCATCAACACCACTGCACAGCTGCCATTATAAGGGAAGAAATTAAGCAAACCGATGTCTGATTCCAAAGCATACAGACCATCATCATATTTCAAAAGACAAACCTGCAGCAAATACATGTCTCTTGACAAAACTACTTCATCTTGGTTGAACCCATGGCCCTCGAGCCTAATCACCTCCAGAAACTAGAATTACAAGCAGATAAATCATTGTTGTCATAAGACATATACATTGAAAATGTACCATGAGCACATGGAATTGCCTTTTGCTGAAGGCTGAAGGGTTACCTCTTCATGTTCAATGGTATGAGCAAGAGGTAGTATAACTTGACCACCCAGAAAACCACTACTAGCCCTCACACCAGGAACTGCATATGGGCAAGCCCTCAAGGATGCAGCAGAATAAGCATCAACAGCACAGTCAGCCCACTCAGAACGGTGCTCCCTCAGAAAACGAACGAGTAGAGCAGGAGGCACATTCTACATCACCCAAAACAATGAATTACTTTATTCAGGTTTGGTCCAGAAAAAAAAAATGATGCCTGTATTAACTGAACACACCCATCAAAAGTAAAAGGAGGTTTCCTAACTGTTTTCTAAAATTTCTGGTGATAATATAGTATCTCTAAAAAGCACAGTCAAACTATAAAATGTATTTAATTCATATATGCAATAACATAAAACCATTCCATTTTCTTTTGCCAATATATAGCTCTAAGATTGAGTCAAACCTGCAGCAACATGGACGCCTTTGCACATAAGATGCCACCACCCATGGCAGAAAACATTGTTGAAGAGTTGACATGCGATCCAAGAAGCTTGTTTGGTGATGCATTTATAGCAATAGTTACATCCTCAACCCCATCACTACCCATTAAGGACCAACCATCATCGGCGAAGCCATTCACAGCATCATTGAAACCTCTGAATTTATTCCAGTTGGATTTCAAGTCAAATGAAAATGAAGGTAAGCAAGAGGTAATGAACCAACGGCATGTGACACCAAGTAGTTTACCTGCTCAGTCTCTGGCTAAAGGTCCTCAATACAGCAGGTTGACGCCCCCCACCATACGAAATTTCACCACTTGTTTCTAGTGCAATTTGCCGTATATTACGCAATGCCTAATAAAACAAATCCAAAAGTAAATCAACTACACTCGCATTATATGAGCACAGACAAGCTTGTATTAAGACAAGAAACATACAGCAATGGTCATTTTCTGTGCTAGAATTTTTGGTGACTCATACAAGGGCCTCAGTACCTCGGGCACGCTCCAGGCCTAAAGCATAAGGTAGGAAAAAATCCATAAAATGAAATTTCAATAATGGACGAGATGATAAGGAGTTCAAGCATAAAAAAACCTTACATCCAAATCAATATGATCGACAATGTGAATCATTGAACCACCACCCTCACATGGTCGAATTAGATAACCACTGGGAAGCATCTCAGCTCTAACAAAGTTCGGAGCAGGTGGACCAGCAGGACCACCAGTGGAAGGAGTCAATGATCTCTCACAGATCTACAAGAAATATTACAGCATGAGGCTTAATATAACAGGGATTTTTTAAAACAAAAAAGATAAGACAATGAGAGCAATAAGGGGCATAACTCGAATAGAAAGTTTAATGTCTTCACAAAAAATAAAAATTTGTAAAATAATAAAAGAGTTACATTTCCTGAAATTAAAGTATTTACCACAAGACTTCCATCTTCAAGACCTGTAGTGTATCTAAGCGTCCAAAAGTCTCGTGCCGATGCCAGAGTAGTAGGTGCATATGTCTAATATGAAAAAAGAGAACAATGCAGAAACGCCAAGTTATGACATTGCATCTCACAACATTCATAGACAACCAAGAAAATGTACTTTAAGACCATAAGCACAAACCTGCATATAAATAAGCTCAATATTCCCTCCATTTCCAGTAGGAATCACAGTCAGCACATCGAGGCAACGACAGTCACGATACCAAGATGGACGATCTTTGAGGATCTCTGCAACCTACAAAAGAACAATCTATCAATTGCACGCCGGGGTGAAAAAAGTACCAGTAGCTGATAGAATTCTGCAAGGATTGGCTTACCTTTGTGGGTTCTAGACTCACAAGACCACAGGCTCGTGCTGCCACCCCACTGCAATTGTGGGAAACAGCAATGATGCCAATAGAATCCGGACCAGGCTGCAATCATAAAACAACCAGAAAATTACAACTTGAGGTAAAACTTTAAGGAAACAAAAACTTTGAATAAAAGTCATTAAGATCTCCTCTATCACCTTCATCCCAACCATCTGAACCCAATCGACAGCAGTTCCAGTGGCTTTTGAAAGGAACTCTGCCAAGGTCTCCTCAGCAATTGCGAGTAGACTGTCAGAGAAATAACCACAGAAGGGGCAAGTAAGACAAAACGGAAACAATAAGACAAACTGATAACAAACACTACAACTCGGATGATTCATTACCCAGCTGGGTTATTAGCATCCCTTTGCGGATGCTGAGGTGCTGGGTTTTGTTGATGGTGGTGCTGACCACTCGTCACTACAGACTCACAGCTTGTGTCTGTAGTTGCTACAGATGCCTGCATTGTGATAAACAGAGAGATCATTTTCCGAAGGAGATAAAAATGCATGCAAATATTACTGTTCTCAAGTAGAATAGTGACAGCCTTTTTTAAATGCTCCTCTTTGTAAACAAGAACTACAGAATAGGGCATTCTGGTTCACACAACTCTCTCTAGTCCCCAATAAGTATGGAAGTAAAACCTGTTCGATCTAGTTAACAAATAATTGATCATCCTCGCAATCAGATATTTAAACACTAAAACTTTTGATTTAACCCAACTAACTTGATTATTAGATCAAGAAAGCCCCAAGTAAGCAATCTTCAGCCTCAGCACAATGTGTGAAGCTGAGCATGGCAACAACAAATGGGTACAGAGAACATACTAAACGATATAAAGAAGAAAACAAAACTACCAAAGCAAAAGATAGCATCAAAGGCCAGAGCAAAATATGATCCAGATGCATGTTAGTTTCAATCCTGGCAAAGGAAAGTAATGATATAGCATGCTTACATTATGTAGTTGCTGGCGCATATATCCATTCTCATAAACAAGTTGGGACACCTGCTTCTGCAGCCGGTCATTTTCCTCCATCAACAGCTTGTTCATGGCAGTCAGCTTTCTGTTAACCGTCTGGAGACGACTTGCTTCCTTCCTTTGTTTCTCGCGGCATCTATTTTCCAATGGTAAAATAACAAACATCAGAGGCTAACAAGTAAAACATAGAAGAAAGAAGAGCCTTCCAATAGCATTCAAAACCGACATGCCTCTTAATACAATAGAATAACACCAAGAGAAACTACACATTAAACTACAGGCACATCAATTGATGGTACAAACTATTATTAAACAATGTCATCACTGTAGCCTAATTAACTTTTGGATTCAGAGTCATTCGCTCCTAAGCTGGTGTTGGTTCGCTACCCTACTCAATGATTACTGCAATATTTCATACCTAACGTTTTCAATGACAGAACCAGCTTCTAGTACCAATAACTCTGCTTCCCAACAATGCAATACGGAAAGGTAGCTTTCGTGTCAGGACCAGTTTCAAGGGAAGAGTAATGAACTTTCATGGTGAAGTCCATTCCTCCATTTTCTGGTAATAGTTCAGACCTCTTCCGTGAAGGCAGAACTTGACAACCAAAGAAAAAGCTTTTAAGATCAGTTAACTCCTTTCCAAGTTCATCCAATGAATAGGTCTTAACAATTAGGACCAAAAAAATAAATGTTTCCCTTCCAGTTACCGTACAATATGAATCCGGATGCAAATCTGTTGATTTTTTTTATAGGGTTAAGCACAGTTAGAATGTCCGAGAACCATGGCAACCTTCTCATGAAGCAAACAAAACTGAAGAATGGGAATTTTTCAATCCAACAAAAATAAGAACAGAACGGCGGATAAAGATCCCAGATAGTTCACTAACTAAGCGAGCTGAATTTAAAATTTTATGTCCAATGACTCCAAAAAAAAATTCCAGACAAAATGATGCAAAAAGTTCGGTATATTAATCATCAGCAGACATGAGTTTCAGAAAACACAATATGATATTTATTCGAGACAGTAAGTGTGGTACGAATAAGACGAACAAATATTTATGACGTAAAAAATGCTTCTTTATGGAAAAAAAAACTAATACCCAAATTCTCGCAAATTTGTTTGAGGATTTCACCACAGGAAACCCATATGTTTTTGGAACAAACATTCTAACCAGGAATTTGAAACTAAAAAAAATGTAGTAAGACAACATTAAAATCGAAGTGATCTGGGCTTATAACAACGAATCACTCGAGCTAAATGTGCCACAGAACTACTGAAAACAAACGTGGCCGTTGGGGTATTTAGTTCGAAGAGGGAAAAAAGAAAACGCATCAAAAACCTCGTCAATTTCTTAAAGATCCATGCTTTCTAATCCATTACCCTGCTTCCACTAAAAATCAAACGAAAAAGAAGAACAAACGAAATGGAAAAACCTAAAAATCTAAAAAGGAACCGTTTTTTTTTTCTTCACCAAATCCCACACCTGGCCTGGCTTTCTGGCCTCGTTTTTTTTTTTACCTGCGGTTCTGGAACCAGACTTTGATCTGCTTGGGCTCGATGTTAGCGAGAATCGGGCACTCCCGGATGAGCTGCTGCCGCCTCATGGAGCTGGGCTTGGGGCACTCGCTGTAGACCCTCTCGAGCGCCTCCACCTGCTCCGGCGTGTACCTCACATACTTCCCCGCTTCCATCCCCTGCTGCATCTTCCCCGCCTCCTTCCCCACTCCCTGCCCTGCCACCACCATCGCCATCTCCTCCTACCAAAAACCCTAGCAAAAACCAACCTTTACCCCACCAGAAAACCCCAAAACACCTCTTTTCCGGCACCTCGGCAGCTGGAGAGAAGAAGCGCCGCCTCCCTCCGGCATCACAGACTCAGACCCTCGCCCCCTCCGCCGGAACAGCCACAGCGGCGCGGCGGAACCGTATCCCTGGCTTCTCCCCGGCTCCCACGGCGGCCATTTGGAAAGAGATAAAGAGAGAGAGGAGGAAGAGGAAGAGGAGGTGGCGAAGAAGACGAGAGCGCTTTGGTGCTTCGCTTTCGCTTTATTTGGTTTTTTTAATCGCTCTCTCGCTGGCTGAGTGCAAGGCTTGGCGCTGCGGCCGGGGCCAACTTTAAAGTGGAGTGGCGATGCACGGGAGCGATTTATGGGCACGCTTTTGCGGGCTTCGCCTTGGTTTAAGAATTTTCTATTCTTTTGAACAATTTGGGGGGATTTTTTTCTTTCATTAGTGTTTTTTCTGTTTGCTTTACCTCGCTCCCCCCTCCTCCCTCTCTGCTGTCGCTGCCGCAGCTTATGCTGGTGCTGTCTGAGAAAAAGTACTTTCTCTCTCTTCAAAGTTTTTTCAAAAGATAAAATAAAAGAAAAGAATGAGATAGTTTAATAGGGGTGGATTTTAAAAAAGTTTGGTGGTGGTGTATGGGGCTATGGGCATGCATGGTATGCTTGTATGATGGGGGGCAGTAGTGGCATACATGCTTCCACCTCTAGCTGGCTAATTCCTCTCTCCTAGTCCTCAGATTGTTCAGGGGTCCTAAGTAAAGCTGCCACCTTCTAAATAAATTAATTTGTGAAAAATATCTCAGCATTTTTCATTGAAGGGTTAGATTCTTCATTGATTAATAGTATCAAACCACTACAATTAGTTAAATCAACAACTTGCAGAACTTGTGTACCAAGTTCTTTATCTACAAGAAAAATGTGATATTGTCTTCTACTAGTTCTATTATGATTGCAGAGACTGATGGTATAACTAGACATTCTTATCTATTGTCCACATAAATGATATATATATATATATATATATATATATATATATATATATATATATATATATATATATATATACATCTTTCAACTTTTTTTTATTACATGAGAATCATGTCCAAATCCAAATAATGTGATGCAATTAGTAACTTCAATTTTTCCTTCTTTTTATAAATGTCATAAATTTAATTTTTTGATGTCAATTGCTGAGCTTGTGATGTTCTTTGTCTTTAGTTGCAATAATAAGTCACATAGTTCAGGCGAAAAGTATGGTCTTCAACGCGTGGACTCACCGCAGGTTACAGCAACCGAAGTGGTGCACGGTCGGGTACCGGGTATTTTCCTCAAAGCCCCGTTCATTAGCCGGTTCTGCAGGAACACCAGACCACCACTCCCCCCCCCCCCCACCCCGTATCTTCGCTCACCCATAACTCCATCTCATCCGTCCAATCAAAACTATCTCAGATCAAACGGATCACAATTTATTTCAATTATACGTGTTATTTATTGCCCCTTTTTAAAACCCGAACCTCTGCATGAAATGCGCCGAGAACTTTTCCCCTGTTTTTTTCCTCACCACCCCTGCTTTTCACCTTTTGTCTTCATTTCTTCCTCGCACACTGTTCCCTAAAGATGGATTGAATCAAGTTTTTGCTGCAGCTAAGCGCGTAGCTTTTTTTATTCTTGTTCTTTCTTTTTCTTCTTAAGCCTTGGAGTTTCTGCTGAGAAAAGGAGGCTACTGAGCAATGGCAGTAGAGTAGTATACCTTCTTTTACGTGATGCAGTGTGATGCACAGTAATGGCTTTTACTGTTTGAGGCAGTGCACGGCCAGAGGTGGGGGATGGTGGCTTTTACTGTGCTGTTGCCGATTCTGATCTCTAGTTGACTGAGCGGACGAGCAAGGGAGTGGGCCGGACTTTAATGCCGGTGAGAGACCAGGGATTGAGCACCACAAGGACATCACCCTATGAACCTTATAGCATATTTGGTATTGCTTAAAGAAAATACCTCTTATAGTTTTTAAAACATAAAAAAAAATATTTGAGAAAAATAATATTAGAAGAAGCTACAATTCTTGGTTTCCTAGAGGAGGGGCAGGAATTTTTTCAGCTTGTGTGATAGTTTTTTTTTTTTTTTTTATAGGAGTTATAAGGTTGTTTGCCCCACCAATGATTGAATTGAGATCTCTTCTATAGAGAGTAGGAGATGATTTTGGAATTTTAAAGTTTAAAAATAGTTTGATGTCTAATTTTATGAGATAAATTAGCTTTTAAGCTTGATTAAGTAAAAAATACTTATTGATAAAATTATAATTTTTTTATTCGGTTTATGACAAATTTAGTGATGAGGTCCATTAGTCGACCACGTGTTTCTAAATTAAAACATATTAAAAGCAATTAAAGAGGACAATTATAGCCCCGCATATTTATGAAGCATATTGTGGGACGGTTAAAACTCGTCTCGTATGTTAATAGTTTATCTTGCATGTGCACATAGTTATTACACATGCCTATGCTTTTCGGATAATGTCCTCGTATCCTCACTCCTATATATACAAAATACTAAATATCTCCAAGTATACTTTTTCTCCACTTTTTTCCACTTTACATAGCTCGTATTCTTAGATCTCCATTGTTCCCAAAGCTCGATCTAAGTTAAATATTAAAAAGTTCTCCGCTCTATGAGATCTTTTTCTGATTGCATGTAAGACCTTCAACCACTTCGAGTAGATCAATCGAGGAGAACTAAACAATCTCCATTTGTTAACTCTGATCAAATTTTGGCGGCAACATTTAGGTTTTTTCTTGAGCAATGATTATAAAAAAGAAAATAAAAAGAAACAAACAACATTTAAGAAATGAAGTTGATTCACTTGAAATTTCTATCTATAGGGTGGCATTGCACCTTCCCCCATGACAGATACAAGAGACCTCCAAAGAAGCAAACACATTTTTAGTCCTGTAAATCCATTTCGATGCCCCTAAACAGTGATACCGCAAAGATACATGGCTCAAGAGCCACTCAATCACTTTTGTCATAGGCCATCAGAAGTTCTTGTGGAAGATGTTAAGAAAAATATCAATTACGGCCAAAATGTGTTCTTCATATTTTATATTTCATGCACTAGTGACAACTAAAGTCATTGACAATGAACATGGATTTTGCAAGACAGATAATTGAAGTACTTTGTAAAATATGATCAGTAACAAAATTCAAGTGCTGTGAAACATGTCAAAAGTTATATAGATAGATAGAGAAATAGATGTAAACAATGGAAGCCATCTGGATTTTATAGGAAGATGGCTACGCAAGGTGACCGGCACTATATTGGGGTAGCTCACAGCTGAAACATTGAGTTCCTCTCAAGGCTGTTTTTTCAGCTAAATACACACTAGTACACAGACAAAAACGACCTGAGACATGAAAAGAATAGGATGATGTGACAGAGGAATTTGAGACTGGACTTGGGGTGCAAGCTCTGAACCATTGAAGTCTGAATTCGATTGTGTAAAGTAGAGACATCAATTCAATTTCAGCAGGTTTAGTAGGTGTCGGCAAGACAGGACATTCCCTCTTAATTAGCAGCAGAGTACCAGAGGAGCTGCGTCGCTCTGCATCTTAAATTGGATTTTGATGTGTTTTTGGACACTCCTTTGTAGCCAAGGGTGTTTCCATGCTTCCGACAGTCTCTGCTATATGTTAAAAACTAAATGATCGTAAAGGTAAAGATGCGTGTTATTTTAGCGATAGCTGTCAACTCAGTTGGTTTAAGTATCTTTGTTAAGAATTTATTTCTCCTAATCAAATTATATGTGAAATCAACTTGCCTATCATATATTGACGCATAGCATACGAGACAATCAATTTTAAACAAATTTAATTTTTAGGCATATTTAAAAAATGGTTAAAGCTCCGTAATTAAGAAGATTCAAAAAAAAAAAGAATAGTTATGGCTTATAAGAAATTATAGTTATAGCTCATCTCTTGATTTCTGTTTCTAATTATAGCAAACTTATAATTTCTTCTTTATATAAATAGGGCCAAAGAATCCTAAAGAGACATATTTGATAGCTTCTTCATCGGCTCATACTGTCATTCTATTCTCTTTTTTTCATGCAAGTCGATGAGCTAACCTCTTGCAGGTCGATAAGCTAATCTTTCGAAGCCGAGCTATCCAAGCTGACCTATCGAGTAGTTCTACATATCCAACAATCTAACCTATCTTGATCGAACTATACATACTGATCTGTAGTAGGAGTACGAGTTGACCTGACAACTCCTCTATAAAAAAGCAAGGCATTGAGTGTGCAAATTGAATTATTCTTAACTTTTCTTATTCTTACTGCTATTCCAAAGTCTTCTGCATCGGAGGCTCTAGTCAAAGCTAATCCAACAAGCTTTGTTATCTTTCTTTCTTCATGTTGTAGGTTCATCGATGTGTTCGAGGTATCTATCATTGTCGAATAAGATTTTGGCATCAATACTATGAAATGCTAAATAAATCACTTACATATATATATTCTTATAATATCCATATATATATATATATATATATATATATATATATATATATATATATATATATATATATATATATATATATATATATGTGGAGAGAGAGAGAGAGAGAGAGAACGATCTTGGATGCTCAGCTCGGCTTGTTGCACCACATCACCACCATAGCATGAGTTCTCTTAGGAGAAGAGGAAAGAAGAAACACAAGTGTCAGAGAATTACAGTGTCTCTATTGTCCCAAGATTTCAGAGACATTAGACAATCACTTTTTTTTTCCTGATTGAAACTAGCATTGTAAAATCTCAAGATCTCACTGATCTACCCCCCAATTTATTCCACTTATCCCTTCTTTTTCTGCGAATTCTTATCTTGCCGGAGATATTCAATAAAAATCACAATCAAAATCTGTCATGTGCCCAATATCATGATAATTTAATTGAAGATTTATCACAACCCAAAACTTTACCCAAAAAAATTAGTTGAAAAATATTTTTTGGATTTCTTAGTCCTCTATAAATACTCGATGTGAGACTAAATACACACCTGTACGGATCCTCACATACTCTCTCATTAAAATCTGGACATATTCGTCAGAATAATGGTCCAAATTCATTCAAATCTAACAACAACCATCACGATTGACACGGATCCTCACAAGATTGAAGATGATGATAATCTTTAAATTTGCAAAGAGGAAAACCCTCCAAGCAAACCACCATCCCTGTATCATAATTTCCAACATGTTTGTTCATCAATGTTGCTAGAGAGGGGAAATCAGGTGGCCAACAAGAGAAGGGCTTTTGTTGAACATATTCTATAGGTTTGGGAGGGGAGTTAAATTAGCTAAACATGAGATCAACCTAGGAGGAGGTGAATACTGTGCATTTTTGTTTCTTTATGGGTTTTGGGAGAGAGTTGAGTTGGGGCCCATGGAAGAAGGGGTTGGGGGTTTCCTTGGGTTGGCCGGTGGGGAATGTATGCATATATGCAGGCGTGCCGAAAGCGGTGGGAGAATCCTTGTCTTTTACGCAGGATCTCCCGGGCCCAGATACGGCCGCTCAGGCGCTTGACGCCCGCCTGAGCCCAGGCCGGCGGATATTTTCACGCCGATTTGTCCACCTAGCAAACCGCCCTTTCTCTGCCCGGTATTCACCAGGCTGCCCTTTACAAGTGTAATACTTGGGACAAAAGGAGAGAAGTCAATTTTGTATGCAAAACGGGCTTAATTATCCCTCCTCCACCTCTAGAACGGGATATATTATCATCAAAATTTACCTTGAGAGTGCCAAAGGTAAGTGGCACCCAAGATACAAAGATCGGCAAAAAAAGTGGCTGAATGGGAGTTTTAGTTTTTTCTAACCGTCCCGAGTAAAATTTCCACAATTGTGCTAGTAAACTCTGCGACATGAAGTAAAGCCCTATCCGCACTTTTCTATATTCAAAAATTCGGATATTCCTTTCCAACCATATGTGATAGGCTATATACGCATTTCTGATGGCCCACTCCTTTCTGAGGGGTCTTTGCACGGCCACCTCCAAGTGGCCTAAGAAGTAAGAAGTCCTCCACCGAGTTAGCGGCCAGCACAATACCGGGCGAAGCTCCCAGGGCCATGTTTCACATATATGTTTTGAAGCAATAAACATTCACATATATATCGGGGACAAGAAAAAAAAGGTTCAAGAAAAAAAAAAAAAGCTTTCCGGTAATTGTTTTATTGATGTGATCATTCAATTCTAGTTTATTATTTTTTATTTATATATGTATTTTGATAAATAATTTCTAATTTTAAGAGGTGCACTTTTTTTGTCTTTTTCTTGCAGGATGAACTGAAATAAGTGAAATTGATTTATTTAGCATAAAAATTCATAGTCATAACCCATAACAAAAAGGATAAAAATTAGAAAATTAGAAGAAAAACCATGCAATGCTCTTGTCCTCGTGTGAACTCCATGGCATTCCAGGGTCCACTATGGAGTTGCTTTTGTGAGTGGAGATTCTCCCAAGGGTTCATATATAGATAGAGAGGTTCAGATGGACAGAGTGAAAGCCCATAACTCTTTTTACATTTTTTTATTCTTTTATATAAATTTTTCTACTACAAATTTCAAGAATTTCACAAATGGTAACGAAAATAAAGTGTTACAAAATATTTTTATTTTATAATTCTAAGTTTGAAAATAAAAGATAACAATATAAAAAGTTCCCAAATGTGCCTTCTAAGAATTAGGATTTTATCTTACTTTCTTTCTCTTTTTTTTGATACAAAAAGATATGGGACTTCCTAACTAAATAAGTAGCGCATGTTCTTGTGCAACCATGTATGATAATAAAAGTTGTATGCTAAATAATCACATGCATTAGATGTGCTATGATGTAATATTAATTAACTAAACACAAAGAATGGAAAAGTGTGACTTATGACCTTGTACCCTAGTTTTTCATAGCAAGTTGATGGGTCTATAAGTTATCCAACATATATAAAGCAACTAAGTTGATAAGTTTTGGAGTCAATTCATCAAGTTGGAGTCTCCTTCAAAAACAATGTTGCTAGTCTTACTTACTATTTCTAACCCCTTTTTACTCTAATCTGTCCATTGAATGGATGAAGTTGTTGAACTCACTAAGAAACGACCAACAGAGATTAGGAATTACTAAAATTTTAAGTATATCTATAAAGACCTATGGATTGTCCATCACAAAGGTTCATATATGTACAATGAGAGGTTAATTAATTATTTTTTTTATAATTACATATTTTAGTTTTAAAGTTGATTTCTTGGTCTAGATTATATGTAGATATATTTCATTAAATAAAGCCATAGGATTATATTATACAAGATGTAGTCTATATGTTTAAATATAATTAAGCTAATTAGGGCCAGTCAAGTCCACAATTCAAATAAACAATTCCCACCAGATACCACTAAGCTAATGAGTGGATCCTAGGATATATTATTATACAGGCACAGTGAATTAGTGGAAGCGTTGGACCTGGGGTTAGGAGGCAACGCATGATAGAGCTCTTTTCTAGGGTTTAACATCTTTTTAAATCTAAAGCTCGGTCAATTTTTCTTCCATTAGTTGATCTTATTAATGAACTGATAGGGGTCTAAGTAACACACATCCTCAGTGAACTTTCTAACCACACACATAATGTGTTTTTATTATTCATTAGCCGATCAAACTAGGCAACGGTTTACACTAATAATGTTGGAATTTACCTTGACATAGTAATCAATCAAAACTAAAATGGAACAGTTAACGAAGACTCGAATCTATCAGAATAGATTAATGTAGATTAATGTCTTGTCACTGATTTATCGTTCTAGGTCAATGGATGCGAACCTCCAAATCATCACGCACCGAGTCAATTGAGGCAATGCTATGAAAAATATTTCAAATATGGCAGCTAGCTAAAAAATTTGACGGTTCTAGCTTGGCATCAGCATGATGGTGAAGTGATCGGTCATGAAGTCCTTGTGTTTGGATCAAAGTCTACTTAGATAGTTATATTCATGCATATGATACTTTTGTTAGTTCTAACTACCCAAAGGTAAAAGGAGGAGAAAAAGTTTGATGTCCAAGTGTAGATCTCAACTCCAATGAAACATTACTCCCTTGGCCATCAAGTTAAAGACAAATTAGCAAGGACTGTATACTAGCAACGGGCAGCAGATTCCAACCAGTGGTGCACTATACCCTAAACCGTAATACCAAGAGGCCTTAAAGCCACTTTTGTGGCCTGATGCACACCCACACCAACCATCACTTTTCAATATATATATATATATATAATTTTCTTGTGACTGCAAGGTGCTGGCCACATTCTCCCTTCGCCCCCAAGCTTGTCATTAGCTTTATTCAGAAAAGAGAAGGAATGTGTGAAAAGGCTGTTGCGGGAGGGGAGCAAGAGCACTGGACTCAGTACTGGTTCTCCTAAGGTTGACATGCACACAATATTTAGCTTTTATCATCAAGCTAGAAAGCATCCCAAGCACAAGAAAAGACCCAACCAAACTCTTCTTAGCCATGGGCTCTACTTAGCTACTACCACAACACAACAACAACAACAACAACACAACAACAACAACAATTAATGGGTCATGATGGGTTTTGTGTGAGTCAATGGCCACAGAGGCTCACATAAGGTGTCTTCCTGTCTCCTTGGTGGCATGATGAGGACTCATGCATGCCACTTTTGCCATGGCTCTCCAGCCATATGTCTCCCTCTCCTTCCTTTCACAAAAAGTAGAGGAGGATGCAGTACATGGGGAGGGTGATGGGATAAGGGGGCCTGCCTTAGTAGTGCAACCGAGGCATGCCCTACGAGATCCATTGCGTGATCCTGCAAATTAACAAATGTGGAGGTCCCTTTCATAGCTTCCCCACCCTTAACAAAGGGTGGGGAAGGGAAGGGAATGGAAGAGAAGGCCATGGGGTCCACGGCCACCATTAGGTGGTGGAGGTGGGACACCATGGCCTGGGGGCGCGGCGCGCGTGTTCTTCGGTGTGCGTGCTGCCTTTGCGTGCCTCCCACACCTCAAAGCTCTTTTGCTCGATCCATCGCTCTAAGCCATAGTTTTTACTGAAGGATTCTTCCAAGGAACATGCATGGGCGCCTATTGGATGTGGGGTTTTAGAATTTAATGAGGCACTACCTGTACGTGGCTGGTGGTTCGAATGGGAGATTACTTGTGGGGATAAATCAAGCAATCTTGCATGGAACCATGATTAAGGTTTCAGATAGAGTGTATTGCTTGCATGGATCCATGATGAGGTATCCAAGAGGAGAATTCTGATAAATAAAATTTGCTGTCTGTTGGCTGTGGGGTTTGAGGGACTAGTTGTAGAAATGCTTCTTAGTAAGTGATATAACATCAAGGAATATTTCATGGATTAGGTGGTTCGAGGTTACATTAGTGAAGTAATTTGCATGGAACCATGATTAAGGATCCAAAAAAGAGTTTGCTGCATGCATGGATCCATGATTAGAGAACCAAGGGGAGTGCTTCTGATGATGAACTAAGATTTGTTAGATTGTTAATCCGCACGCTTCTTTCATAATACAAGGCTCTCTCTCTCTCTCTCTCTCTCTCTCTCTCTCATGAATTGAGGTGTAGACATTCAATAATCAAATAAAGGATTTGTTTGTAGATATACCTTGATGCAAGGAAAAGTTTTAAGATTGAAAGATTGGGAGTATTAACTACAAATTAATAAAGGTCGTGTATTCATTCACTATACCTTGGGTATCAAGGGAAGAGGATATGGGGAGGGGAGTAGGTACCTCGGCATGCTCATCTGTGTCCCACCTTCGAAGAGGGCACTCCTATAATCATAAGGGGGTTGCTATAGATCTATACCTTGGCCCATTGTTTCTCATTCATGCTTCTCTTTCTATTTAGATAGTCTTCACCATTTGTCTGTGGACAAATTAATGTGTCTACAATGATAACCATGCATGATGGTCCACAAATAGGATATGAAGCCATTAAGAAAGCTACCTATGTCTGTCCTCTTGCCAATTTCTTCTCAAATTCCTTTGGCTTGATGGTTGTATGTCTACTAAACAGCTAAAAAGCCTTGAGAGGGGAATTCACTGATTGAGATACAAACTAGAGTTTGTTGTGAACCTTATTTTTTGCATGTAATTTAAGTGATTAGGAGAATGAGCAATGACAACTCCTCTGCTTTTGCTAAGGCATGATAGGTGCAACATTTGGTGAAACATGATGAGCCTTTCTTCTCCATTGCCTAGTGCAGCAATACTACTTGGAATTTTTTGAAAGTGACATTGATGAATATATAATTTGGGATGCCCTTTTGTGGCTTGGAAGGGTTTTGACCCTGGTCAACTGAAACGGAAAGGCTCGTTGGTCAACATACCATCAATGTTGTGTCCAAAATGTGGTCTCATTGCAGTTGTCCACATCATCCGTGGTCAGATTATGGTTATACAGACATGAGACCAAACCTCAAAGGGCAAGACATGTAAAATTAACTTAGCAGCATAAGGATTAGAAAAAAAAAAACAGGGGGGAGATTTCTTCAAGCAAAATTCAGTAACAGGAAAAAGAAAAAAGTTAAAGCTAGGTATTACTAAATGGTTCTCAAATATTATACTTAATCTTTATAATTTTTTATTTTTCTTGTAGCACCCTGTAAAATCGAAGTAGAAGTACATACTACATTTCTGGCAATTTATATACATAACTGATAAGGTGACTATTTGCAAAATTCCTTTTATCTTATGGAAATCTCATTTTCTCGAACCAGGGTGCATTACACTAAATCCAAGGAACAATAAGCCATTCATCTCAAGCTAATTAGTACCATTGTAAAATATGGCTCTATCTTTAAATTTGAGATATTGCTTAAGAAATGCCCCAAAAGTGGATGTCCATCGAATAAGCCATTCTGGACCAACTTGTGTTTAGCTTTGTATTTGGCTGAGCAAGGACTTGCATAATTTGTGAATGAGGCAACTTTAGTAATTGTCTAACTTAGTTGTGGTTCACTAGATCGAACTCAAACTATGTATCTACACTTTTTCAAAAAAAAAACATAAATATTCACTTGTGCACATCTACATGCATGTGCAATTGATATATTGTTCATTTTTTTTTTAAAGGAGAAAAATAAGACAGGGAAAGACATAAAAGCGAGGTTAGTATGAGTAAGTTATAGTGTTTATGAAGGTGTGTGAGGTAGGGAGATAGAGTGAGCCGATAGATCTTGTTGCATGGAAGGAAAGAAGACAATAATTTTTCATATGTTGGAAGAGATATACCCTCTCTATATTTCCACATTGATATTTGATTTTAGTTATCATATAACAAAATTTACATACGAATTAATTATTTTTCATCTGTGAGCAAATCTAATATCCCTGATCGCAATCATGCCTTATAATATACAATAGATGTATGTCTAAAGACCTTAGGCTCTCATGCACCCCTAAAATTAGTTCTTCATAAGTCCTTTGTGTTTGAACTTTATTATATATAACTAAAATAGAGACTCCGCTCTGTGTCGTGCTCTCCACTCACTACGTTAATGCCCATAATAATAATTATTTATACATAGAGCCCATCTATCATTAAAGTTAGCTGCTTGATATGCAATAGCAATTTAACTAATGAAGCTTTTTATCTATTATAAATCATCATATATTAATGCCATATTTCAAGAACAGTTGAGAATGCAAGTTAATAAAGTTTAAGCTCGAGTTTGGCTAATGCAAGTACTGAGCACCTCTCTAGGTGTTGCTTTTGTCTTCCCATGTTAATAAGCAAATCAATCTTCATCTATAGCATCAATGCGAGGCATTACATGCTAACTCTCATATTTCTAATCATTAAGGAAAGAAAATTCTTAACATTGTCGCACAGTCGTACAAATAATTCCGGATTATTTTCCAATCCATGCTTTTCGACCTCCTTGAAAACATACTTATGACACAAGAGTGATGTTATATGGGCCAAATCATACACTTCATGTAATGTGACTGCCGCCAGCTCAAGTATTTTTGTCACATCGATGTGGGTCCTGTCGCCCAAGTATGTTGTCACATCTGAGTTAGGTTGTGCTCTCCTTTACAAACAAAATCCACGTCTCCTAATCCCAGCATTGCTCTACCTAATTTTTACCAACAATCCCACCGGAATTATTTCCTTTCTACCATGCTGATCTTATGCCTTGCATCATTACCAGTATTCATCGTTTATTGCAGCAAGTATGGCATCATTGCTGTCCCTAAATTTCATATAAGTTAGCTCATATTTTTCACATATCACATCCCAGATTTTGCTTGAATTACATGTAGCACCACTCCTATCTCTATTTACAAGCAGTAAGGAGTTCGACACCATTAGCCACATCCTCATCGACCAATGTTGCCCTACCTTACTCCAGGTTGTGGACCACAAAAGCCGTTTCGAGATTTGTCTCTATCTCTAGAAGTGATTGGTTGGACTAAATCCACTGCTGAGCTACCGAATCAATTCAACGGTGAAGTAATACGCACAAAGATAGATAAAATAAAAAAGATAAGATACGCCTGTATTTGTGTATGTTGCTTCATGGTTCAACTGGTCCCCTAGTCCAATGAAAAAATTTCGCCTCTACCTCACCTAATGGTGGCCATGGAAAATTTGGCAGCACCCCTCTTGTTATTGTAAAGGATCGATGCCCCTTTCGACGCAAATATTAACTGTTTGACAAAAATGACCACTGTCACACCGATATTGCACTGTTTTGCTTACCTTTTTTTTTTTTCATACATCACGGAGTACAAACGGATAGCATGGGGAGTTTTCAACTATATCAGTAGATAACGCTATAGTACATGAAATGTAGGAACTCATAAATAGAGGAAAACCCAACTTCCTTGATGCTTTGAGGTTAAAGAGGTGTCAGTTGAGTTGGACAAGTAGAGAGCATGGTATGGCAGAGTTTGGACTTTATGGTGGACTTATAGAATGGTTCTGTGGAGCTCCTCAAGGAGAGCTTCCATCGGCACGGGTCGAAGGGGAAGAGGCCTAATGAGAGGACCGCTAAGAGGTGGCGTGCTAATAAGAGGGAAAGAAAAGAGAACAAAAGAAGAAAGGAAGAGAAAAATAGTGTCGCAACTTAGGACCTCATCCAAAAAGATTAGCTCGAAGGTATTATTTAAGTTCCTTGATCATATATAAACATTCAAGATCTATCCAACAAATAACTAATATAGAATTAAACACATGCTTGCATAAGTCCTCACATACTCTTTCCGTTTAAGCCTTAATGCCTTCGCCAAGGCTAAGAGTTCAAATCCATTCAAATCTAATCACAAGCACCACGATCGGCTCATGGTCGGCCTCAATAAATCCATGTTGCAGTATCCCCTAGTCCACATAGGTTATAAGCCAGGTACGCTCTAATACTATTTATAACAACCTATGATTTAACTCAAAATGGTTAGCGAAAGGTATTTTTTAGATTTCTTAATCCTGTATAAGTATTCAAGATCTATTCAGCGAATAACTGATGTGGGACTAAACACACGCATGCACGGATCCTCACATACTCCTACCATTTAAGCCCTAACGTTCTCGTCAAGCTAAGAGTTCAAATTTATTCAAATCTAATCACAAGCACCACGATCGACTCATGGTGAGCCTCAATGTATCCGTGCTATAGTGTGCCCTAGTCTAGATAGGTTATGGGCCGGATCCGCTTTGATACCATTTGTATCAACCCAAGACTCACCCAAAATAGCAAGCTAGAAAGTATTATTTGAATTTCTTGATCCTGTATAAATACCCAAGATCTACCCAACGAATAACCGATGTGGGCTAAACACACGCCTGCATGAGTCCTTACATACTCCCTTCATTTAAGCCATGACGTCCTCGTCAAACTAAGGGTTCAAATCCATTCAAATCTAATCACAAGCACCATAATCAACTCGTGGTCAGCCCCAATGGATCCATGCTGCAACGTCTCCTAGTCCACATAGGTTATAGGCCGAGTCCGCTTTGATACCATTTGTAACAACCGAGGATTTCACCCCAAAAGGCTAGCCGGATAGTATTATTTAGGTTCCATAATTCTATATAAGAATCCAAGATCTATCCAGCTAATAGCCGATGTGGGACTAAACACACACCCGCATGAGTTCTCACATACTCCCTCCGTTTAAGCCCTAATGTCTTCGTCAGGGCTAGGAATTTAAATCCATTCAAATCTAATCACAAGCACCATGATCAACTTGAATGGGCCAGGTCCGCTCTAATACTATTTATAATAACCTAGGACCTCACCCAAAATAGCTAGCTAGAAGATATTTTTTTTAGATTTTTTGATCCTGTATAAGTACCCAAGATTTGCCCAACAAATAACCGATGTAGGATTAAACACACGCCCGCACGGGTCCTTACAAATATAGACAGCTATGGATACGAAGTCGGGAAGTTTTTGAAGAATAGGAGCCCAAGGTAGGTGAATCCTTCTGTCGCAAGAAAGAGACACCCCAAAACCGAAGAAAAGAGGGGCCCACACCTAATAATGAGAACAAGGGTATTTTGGTCGCAACATTAACAATCTTCACTAATGCCTACCGTAACGATCTTTTCAGGACATGTTTGATTCACTAGAAAAAATGAGAAAAAAATATTATCAACAAAATATAAAAAAAATGAAGTTTTTAAAATAGAGAGTCGAGGAAGTAGCATTTCTATAGGAATAAACTTTTCATGTTTCATTAAAAAAAATCATAGGAATTGGTATTTTTTTCTAAAACTACTTTTAAGCCATCAAATTCCATAATAGATATTTCACACAACTATTTTAGAAAAGTAGATGCTCAACTAAAATAAGCCACTCTAAAATATGCTACTTTTTCATGGTCAACCCACGCATCATATTCCCATAAACCAACTTTTTGGAAAAAAAATATTGCGATAAAAAAAATTCTTCCCACGAACCAAACGAGTCCTTAAGAGTTTGTTGATAGAACCTTAATCAAGTTTCTTTTTATAAATTAAATTAAGAGAAAATTATTGGACGCTCAACTTTGGACCAATCTCAAAAATACTTCTTCGATTTTAAAAAATTTCAAATGAATATTATCAAATTTGCAAACCGTTCCAAACTAGTCCAGCAGTTCATAGGGACTATTCATCCACTTGTGCATGTCTTAAAATTAGCATATCTTACAAGAGGGAGAGGGAGAGGGCATTTTCGTCAATTGAAATAGCAGGCGTTATCCATTAGTCAGAGAGTTGAAGGATTAGTTTGGAATGGTTTGCAAACTTGAGGGATCCATTTGATATTTTTTAAAGTCAAGGGGTGCCTTTGAGATTAGCTTGTATATGAGGGGTGTTCTTATAATTTTTTCAAAAATTAATATTATCTTGGTCCATAAAATAGGGATAAATGAATGTGTTATGTTAAATTTCAACAAAATCTTGGATATGGAAAAAACAAAATCTTTGCCTATATTTCTTTGCCCAAAAGATTTTAACTTTGACATTAATACCTTTTTCTTCATTAGAACCACCTTGATTGAAACCGAACATGGACAATACCTTTCCAAATTTATAATCAGCCTAATGGTTTTTTGTCTTGAGAACAAGGAAACAGATTCCTGGTATCAATTCAAACAACTTTACCAACTTGCTTAGCTGACATCTATAATCCATCAAATATTGAAAGGATATACTTCCCTTCAATGAGATGTAAGTATAGGGTTCAAGTGTATCATTTACTATTTACTTGTATTTTTCACTTTTTCTTATAAGAAGTATGATAGACAAGAAGCCCAATGTAGTAACAAAGTAATGAAGGGAAATGCAGGAGGTCTTCACTAACTTGACTAGTTGACGACAGCAAGCCATATCAAATGTTGATAAGTCAAGATCGGCATAAAGTTCATGCATCAATAGTTATTTATACGCACATGTGCGTGAGAGAGAGGAAGATCAATACAGCTAATCCAATTTATTTGCAGAATCCTTTTTCCATTGCCTATCAAATAGTCTTCTTATTTACAAATTAGTTTAATTTGACACTTCTAAGTATGAAATTACCCTACTGTGCTGTGTTACCCTACTGGCTGCCCCCTCCCTTTGAAGTCCTTCTGGTGAACTTTGATGGTGTTGTTAGAGACGGTCAAGCTGCAGCTAGTGTCATAGTAAGGTATTATCAGGGTGCTTTGATTCTTACTGGCGGGAAGAAATTACCTTACTGTATCGTTCCTTATACAGAACTCATAGGAGCTTGGCTTAGCCTCTATTTCATACTTCATCATTGTATGCTAAAGATGTTCATTTGCAGGGTGATTCAATTGGATTGATTCCCAATCCAATTGTAGGTTTGATCATTCTCCTGCATTTCAGGATATGATGCTATGGAGGAGACACTTTTAACTCTTTTGTTGCTTCAGACATCTGTTGTGAACGAAACCAAGCTGCTGACTAGTTAGCAGCCTTTGCTCTGAAGGGTGAACCCAGACTTGGCTCGTATTTTGTTGGCTGATGCTCGCATGACTTCCTATCCCCGGCGTCTCCAATCCTCCTAACGGATGTTGCTATGGTTGTTACTCTACTGCTGTTAAGTCTTTGAGTCTTTATGTTTCTGTTGCTGTGTTGCAGCTATCCATATGCTTAGCGTTGCCTACTAGTCTTCTTCTTGTCCTGCAGCATTCCATTAACTGTTATCATCCGTCTGCCTTGAGCTTTCACCAACAAGAATAAACAAGCTGATCGAAAAAATTAAGACTGCCCACCGTTTTAGAGGGTGAAACATGAAGTCGTCTCTTTTTTCCTTTTCTTTAGAAAGGTTTATAGGTTATAAAACACAGAACGTTCAAAGATTTGATAAATATAGGGGATTAAATTGTCAATCTTTCTTTGGTGTTGCAGCAAAGCGGAGCAGCTCCAGTCAATGCAAATGTCCATATAGAACACAAGAAATCTTCACTGTAATTACCTAGCAAAGTCACCTAGTCCAAGATACATATTCGAACAGTAAAAACCTAGGGGGAAAAAAAAATAAAAATCCATGCTTCTACTTTACAGGAACTTGTGAAGTATTTTGTCAGCTAACCGCACATTAAACTCTCCTAAGGCGGAATGAACTTATCATTGCGGGGCTACAACCCAACCTGAGAAAAACTCTAAATATAGTTTCCCACCGGAGACTGTTCCCGCAGACACTATACAAAGCCACTTGCTCTTCCAATCATCCAACGTCTTATTCCTGCAAGAGAAGACTACATGTTGCTTCTGGCTCATTGTCCAAGAGAGTTGGGCAAATTAACAGGTTTTTCTTTATCATCAGAGACCGCAGCATGCTGCTGATTCTGAGAATACAAGTTATCGGAAGCTGGATAATTGGATGGCTGGACCTTGTCATGTGAGGCAACGTCATTCTGTTGATTTTCTTCAGACCTGGAATTAGAATTCTGCTGATTCCCTTGAGACTTGGAATTAAGAAATCTACCGCCAGATCCCCTAGCCCTCTTTACAGCATGCAAGTGGCGGGACTCATGTAAATAAGGCTGCAGGAGTTGAATTGCAGAATGTAATTAGGATTATATCCATCAATTCATAAGAAAGATAAAAAGGCCATTATAAGTAAATACTTTTATAGCTACAGTAAAAAAAACCTCAAGCATACATATTATGTCTTATGTCCAAGAAAATATTTAAACAAACATGTAAGCTAAGGTAGATCTGTCTAGCACCCAGTGCCGGCTCGAGCCTTAGGCGACCGAGGCGGTCGCCTAAGGCCCCCGGCCCAGGGAAGGCCCCCACCCAGTTTTTTTTTTTTTTTTTATTCCAGGGACCAGGGGCAAGCCGGCAAGGGCAGCAGGGGCTCAGGGGCCAGGGCTATCTGGCTTAGGCGCTTAGCTATGGGGCTATGGGCTATGGAGTAATGGAGGGAGTGGGCAGCGGGTTTGGGCGGCGGCGACGCGACGGGCGACGGACGACGGGCGACGGGCGGGCAAGTGGCAACGCAACGGCTTTTTCCTCCCCGGCTCCTCCCTTCTCTCCGATAGTCCGACTCTCCCCCCTTGGGCCCCTTCTCTGCCTTTTTAATGCCGGAACCTTCTCCGGTTCTCGGCACTCGGCACTCGGCACTCGGCAAAACCCTCTCCGGTCCACTGTGCGTCCGTGCAGAGTCCCGTGAGGCCGTGACTCCCGTCCTCTCCTCGGCGTCCAGCGTCCTCGCCGACTCCGAGACTCCGAGTCGCCGTCCTCGGCTCCTCCGACTGTCCGACATCCGACTCCGCGGCGACCGAGGGCCGAGGCGGTGAGGCCTCCCATCCTCTTCTCGCCGACGTCGCTGACTCGCCGTCCTCGGCCTCCCGTGAGGCTGTGACCGGCGCCGGCGGTGACCCAGGCCCTCTCCTCAGCTCCTCCGCCGCTCCGGCCGGCGGCCTCCTCGGGCCTCGGGGTTCCACTTGGACCACTTCCCGGTTCCCGAGTCCCGACGGACCCGAGCCCGACCTCCTCAACTCCTCCCAAGTCCCAGACTCCCAGGGGCCAGCCGGCCAGGGCCCAGGCTCCCAGCCTCCCACGGTCCCACTCCCACCGGGACACCTCCCGAGACCCGAGTGGGCCGAGTCCCGACCTCCTCCCCTCACTCCCTCAGGCCTCAGTCCCCTGTAACCGTAAAGCTGTAACCCTGTTCATTAGTTTATTAATTATTTTTTGGTCTAATTAATTTTTATTTAGTTAAGTAATTAATTTAAAATTTGTTATTTTTTGGTTCAATTATAGATTGGTTGTGACTTCACTACTTCAGCGGTTCGGCATTATTCGGCCTCTTCTCGCCGTCGAGTTCGGAACTATTCCACCTCTTCTCGATACAATTAAGTTCGGCACTACTTGTCGGGATCCGAGTTTGTTTTTCTCGACACAATTAAGTTTTATCATTTTTAACTTTTTTATATTTTGATTTGTTTGTGGTGTTTTTTTAATTGCTTAGTTTGATAATATTATTTATAGATTAAAATGTCTAATAGAAAATATGACTGTGGGTATGAAAAACTCAAAAAAAAAAGAAAAATCGATAAACTCATTCAATCTTAAAAAGGAGCTCTAGATAGATTTGTTGTTACAAACAAACATAACACTACATCAAATTCAACTCAAGAATTAGTAATAGAACAGGCACCCGAAATAGAGTTAAAAAATGAGATTGCCAGTGAAACAATATCTAGTGAAGAACACGATGGAGAATCAGATGGAGATAGGATAAACAAGGAAAAAGATTGTGAAACTAGTTCTATTCCTATAAATTTATCGATTGAAAATAGTATTTTAATGGATCTTGAGTATAAAAGTTTAATTAGTAATTTTGCTTCTCAAAAAGCTAGGCGAATTATTTTTAAATAAAAATTTTAAAATATTTTTATACTTATTAAAAAAAATTATTATTTAAATAATAATAAAAAAGGCCCCTTCTAATGAGTTCGCCTAAGGCCCCCAAATGTATTGGGCCGCCCCTGCTAGCACCCATGATAAAAAAGGCAAAGAAGATATTTTCAATGCTGGAAAACCATGAACAGGTAGGCGGCAGACATAAGCAACACATAAAGGGCATGACTGCAAGTATCTCAGGCACATACATGATGTTTTCTGACCTTAGGAATATAAATACAGCCCAAAAGCTTGATCTTAATAATAACGAAAGGAACAATGCACAGCCCATAAAAATGTTCATCTTCAAGAACAGGAATTAACTTCTTTAAATATGTAATTTTGTTTTTAAAAAAAGGTAAGAATAAACTAAATGGTGATTAGCCAGAAATAGGGCTCAAAGTCCATCATCTTGCGCTGATGAGATATCTTACATCTCAATATTTACAACTCAGGGGATTAGAAGTAATAAATGATCTGCAAATATATTACAGTAAATCATTGAGAGATAGCAGTGCCCAAACACAATTACTAGAGAAAAGAAAACTCATGCAAATGCTTACTGAAGTGAGTGGACCAACAAATTATCTATCATGAAAAGTAATAGGACTTGCAGAACATTTTAAGAAATAAGCTTAAACAGTGCCAGGCAGCTACTAGTTTGAGCAATATCACGGATGACATTTCCATCCAGTTTAGTTTCAACTTCTGGATACCACTATCATGGTCATCAGTCTGACAAATCAAGATTCTAGGCCACCTAAATTGCAGGAACTGGCTGCATATGAAAAGAAATATGCAGACTTGGCTATTTTCATACAAAGGAGCAATTGGAGAAACTAGTGAGCACAAAGCATGGTTTAGAATCCTGGTACTAATATTGATATTGATCAGTCTCCCGTTTGTATAGTACCATACTGATGCATGCACGATATGGTAGTCGTGCCAGCACAGCAGCCGGGAACTTTTATTTTTTTTCTTAACAAATGTTATGAGCATTACTGTTACTTTAGGACCAAAAAAAGCAATAAATAAATGTAATGGGAGAAAATATTTATATTTTAAATAATTATTTTACAAAAAAAAATGTATTGATATATACTATTACACATCGGAAAATCAACTTGAAACGACATAATGTGACCCTTCTCTTCCCTTTTCAGATATGGTAATTTTTAAGCATTTTTTATATAGAAAAATTCAAAAAAAATGAGTGGAGGGAGTTGTTAACCCTGGAGTCATGCTTCTAGGCTTCAATCCAACCGAATACACCGGAGTCCTCACTCGTTCTACCACTCAAAACAAAAGAGCAGGTGGGTAAAATGGGAAGACAACAAAAATATAAAAGGTGGAAGACCCTTGTTGACTCAATACGACCAGTACCCCTCACTTCAGCCCGACTTGCCCACAACTAAAAACCAACAAGAATCCTGAGTGACAGTCCTTCACATGCAATACGGTGCAGCCAGCACGGACAAGCACTCAAAATCTTAGGATAAAGTGTAACAATCCGGAACCTCACCCAAAAAGGCTAGCCGGAAGGCATTATTTAGGTTCTCTGATCCTATATAAGTACTTAAGATCTACCCAGCAAATAACCAATATGGGACTAAACACACGCCCGCACAGATCCTCATATACTCTCCTTGTTTAAGCAAGAGACTAAAGCAATCCTGTATCATCCATCTGGCTTGTCAGCATGCTAGGAATATATTTGTGCTTAATGTGGTATCAGATGCCTCAGATGGGGGTCTCAGTCCCCTTTCTTAGGGATTATGTACTATTAACTAAATTGATAAAGATGGATGCTTGTTCTTGGCCTCCTAAAGGCAAGCAACAATTTGCATAAAAGATGTTGTAAATTGTTCAATGCATAGTTACTCATATGAAAGGGATAACAGAATTTAACCAAGAAAAGTGGGTTTGATGCAGCAGATGACTATAGGAAGTATGAAACAGTCTTTCATTTTCTTTTCATTTGCTCAATAGGCAAAATCTGAACCAACCAATTCACTAGAAAGTCCTTGAAGATGAATTGAGACAAACAATCTGGGCATCATTGTTCAATTTATATGTCTGTATTGTCACAGTTGAACATGCAACTCGAGTTGGCTATGGAAATTATTGCTGGCTATAAGCAATTTTGGTGGCTAATGCAGAATACCAGGGTAAAGTAATAAAAAGAACTTCATCCAGGCAAAGGACTTCAGCAACTGGGAATTTTGAACACATTCTATTGTCTGTAAGTCCATATTTATGGATCTGATAAAGAAAGACAAGTGACATATGACTCCAACAAGAAAGAATGAGGTGCAGGTAATGCAATAAATTCAATAAACCTAGAGTAAAATGCAAGAAATAATGATAATTAAGAAAAGAATTAATTAGTTTTTTTCTGTAAAATTTGTTTTTCTGCAAATTTTGAAGTACACATGGCAGGATTAAGAATTCAGTCCAAGTGCAGCCACTACAGAAGCCCTCTTGAAAACAAAGCTTGTGGAGATTAGCTATCGCAAAGGGAACTAGGAGAGAGAAGGGAGTGTGGATCATAGTTCCAGATATAGTACCTTGCGAGTTTTGATCAATTTATTTTCTGATTCAGCTTTTGCTCGAGATTGCCGACGCCTTAATATACCATGATATTGTTTTGCATTGACATATACAGGTTCTTCAACTGCCTCAGTTGGCAATGGCACTCCAACATGTTGCATCCCCATCATTTGTGGTTGCATCTGAAAACAGTAGTAATTGATAAACACCAAATAAATACTAAAAGGAACATAAAAATTGTAATTTATTTCATTAAAGCATTTGACATCTAGATAAAACAAAATATGCATGTACATGTTTCCATGTATTTTACCCAAAGGTCCCAAACATACCACCGTCTGTCCATAAGCAGCAAAAACACCTCCAGAGTAAGGGTCAACAAATGGGTAAGCAACCTGAGCCTGCCAAAAAGAATATGCTTCAATACATCTAGTCATGTGAAATTAAGGAATATTATCAAACTACACTTTCGTATATGCAGTCTGATATTTAAATTTCTTCTACAAAATACCACAGATTTTAAACAACACGATAATATTTGAAAATCCGTGGGCATCATTACCCCCAGATTGATGTTTGATTCACTTGCTATATAGTTATATGGCAAAACAGGCATTGTTGTCCAACAAAATTGCAAATCTAGACATGATGGAAAAGGTAGAATAGATGTCCGAGCATGTGGATATAGTAACCAAAATACTTTGAATCAAGGCATTTTAAATACATGTTGAAGTATATAAAAACTTAAATATACATAAATAAATCATATAGCTATTCCATAATGTAATGTAAATGAAAATAAATAAAATCCAATAAACACAAGCAACGACAGAAAAAATATTTCAAAATTACAAAATTTGCAAGTTTAGAATCGGCTTACTGGAAGACTGAAAAAAATGAAAATGTAATCTCATAGCCACATTAATGTTGTACAAGAATCAAATATATATATATATATATATATATATATATATATATATGATTGCAAAGCATGGCCCAGGACCCTCATAACTTCCCCAAATTAGAAAAAAGAAGCAATTTAGTAAATCAGAAATGTCAGACAAAGATAACACTGAAACTGAGTGGCACTTTCCTACTACTCCCTTCTCTAGCAGCTGGTACAGAACAACTGCAAAAGGATGAAAGTGCAATATTAATTTAGTGATTTTCATTCTTTCCTTCTTTCTCTCTTTCCTTTGTTCTTTTGTTCCTGGTGAGATTTGGGAGCCGTGCTAGTGCTTCGCTTTGGAAAAGAAGCCTCGTCTCCGAGATGGTTCATCTGCCAAAGTATGGCATTTCTTCACTGGTAGGGAGATGCAGGTTGCTTGTTATAACAATTCTAGATAGTCACCTCAGTTGTTTCTCTACATAAATAACTTAATCTAGACTGTGTTGCTTGTAAAACTAGAACTACAAACTTATAATGATTAAATCATCTACATACAGTAACTTGTCACTACAACTGGAGGCATGCTCAGGTATACTAAATCGGTTTATACAAAATCTGAAATGAATGAGTTTCATGAAAAGACTTGTTTGGTTCCTTCTGCAAAATCTATTCTGTAAAAACTGGCAGGTCATAAAATCTGAAAAATGAGTTTGCTGCAAATAGGTCTCCACCTGTAATTCAGAATAATACTTTACAGAAAATTAGGTTTTGCAATTATTTGTTTTAACAAACCTTACAGACAACCAAGCAGCCCTTAGGAGTCCTAATATTGCAAATGCTAATCTTCAACCTCCCACAATAGAATCATTTCCTTGCCTGCTACTCCAATGGATCCATGTAACACCATTAACAGGAAATGTTACCAAGAAAATGATATAAGTAACTTATTGAGTTGGCATCAAAATGCAACAACTTTACTTCCAATTTTTCATCGTAAAAACTTCAACTGAACCTTCAAAGGGGAAGAATGCCTAGAACAGAGATGACTAATTGTTCGGGGGGCAAACAAGACATAACATATCTGGTAGACATTGAAACTACAAGCAAAATGTGAAGAAGACAGCTCTCCTCCATACGAAGAGACAAGGCGAGCAAGTACTTAAATATGACAAACGAACCTCGATATCAGAATAGGGAGGAAAAAAACACAGTTCAGCATACCCATGAGGTCCATGAAGCTGACACTAAACCTTTCTACATAACAGAGTAAGAACAAACAACAAGCCCCATCCTCAGTCTCATATAGTCAGTGGCAAGTTCTCCCAAAAGTGAAAAATGAAAAGAATCCGCCTCTATAAACAGGTCTAAGAACAGTACCACAGCATGTCCTGCTTCAAGATGACCTGGAGAAATCATGTAGCCAACAGGTGTTGCCATGCCAGGTCGAAAGTTTCCAGTTGCAGGAGCTTGATGCTGGACCTCAGGTTGTGTCTGCTTTTGTTGCTCATCAGGTCCACCATCATCTGGATCATTATATACAACATGAAAAGAACAAGAACACTAAGTCCAATGTTAATCCTAGATAAATAACATAAATCACATGAGGTAAACAAATAAAAAATCCGACAGAACAGCACTCAAACTTTCCACACCAAAAACAAAGAGGGGAAAAAGAACTACGAGCATAGATCCACATCAACTTTACCATGCAGAAAGACTAAATCATATGAGAGTAAGACTAGAAGTACATCCAACGGTATCTACATGCCTCAGAAACAGTCATGAATTAGTGAAGGTGGTGTAGTGCCATCTGCAGATTCCAAGAGAGGAACTGTAAAGTGGACACAACACCCCGCACCATCTGCGCATACCATTTCCACAGTCCACCCAGGTTATTGATGCAATTCAAATAAAGCGCATGATGAGGGTTGAACAAGTGATTTCCAATTACTGATTTTGGAGGGGGTTAAAATCAAGCTTCATGTTATTCTGAGGGACTATTCACCTGCTTTGATCATGTTTCAGTGGATAATTGAGGTTTAAAAGCCCCTTTTAGACCATAACTAAAATTTGACCCACAAGTTAAGATACTGAACATTCCACAAGTTAAAAGGCCCCTTTAGACCAAAATTGGGTTTATTTGAGGGGGCCAGTCCATAGGGGCACTATAAATGGCATCTAAGTCCACACATCATCTCCTAACTTCACTTCCTCAAGGGGGCTTCTCTTTCTTGCTCCATTCTTTTCTTTGAGAGATGGTTCAAAAAAAATTCCGGTATCTTGCATAAGTTGGTGGGGTCTTTTGGGATGTTTTTAAAGTTTCAAAAGAGATAAGTTGTTGTCATATCATCTTTGAGTAAACAAAAAGTTTTTCTTGTCCCATCTTCAATAGTTATCCCTGTCTAGTTTGATAAGTGTCAAGGAATCACCTTTTAGATCAAGGGCTGTATTACGCAGTCAGGTTTAGATGTTGGGTTTGAGTGTATCTAGGAGCCAGGTCCATGTTGTTGTCATATCATCTTTGAGTAAACAAAAAGGTTTTCTTGTCTCATCCTCAATAGTTATCCCTGTCTAGTTTGATAAGTGTTAAAGAACCTTTTAGATCAAGGGCTGCATTACAAGAAAAGATTTAGGTGTTGGGTTTGGGTGTTACTGGGAGCCAGGTCCATATTAACCCCAAATTTTAGGATAGTAGGGACTCGGCCCAAAAAGATCCTAATATAGACATGTCATCTGAGTGTCATTTAATGCTTAGGGCCTGAACATTTTTCATTTAACTTTACTTCCCTGGTGTCAATTATATGCACACTTATGCATTGGTTTACACACATCTATACAGTTCTTCAATCCTTTATGCACAAGCCAGGGATCTAAAGTTCAATTGTTATTAGAACAAGGGGCTGGAAATGAATTTTTCAATCAACAGGCCCTCTTCATTAATGGAAGTTGAAACGGGGATTGAAAGTTATTTTGTTTCAAGAAAACCTGATTGATGGAAAAACAACTATCCATCAAGCGTGCTTCTTCAATAAATACATGCATTGCAGCAGAAGGAAAAACAACTGATCTTGTGATCCCCCCCAAGTCCATGGCCTCCTTCCTGTTCCACGTTCGATCCCCTACATCAAGGTTGGCAAGCCATCTCCATCTACCGACGATCTCCTCTGGCCATGGGTTGTCACAACTAGCCTATATGACCATCACCAGCCCGCCACCACCTAATAAGGTGCCATATCACCACCTCCAGTCCTCTCCCCCCCTGCCTCCAGCTTCCCATACCTCTCTCTGCAACCAAATTCTTGGAATGTATGTCAAATGGATATGCTTGAATGTCAGGCACAGAATCCACAACCTTCTGTGTCACATCTTGTCTCCATAGGTATACTAGGCTATATAGCTGCGTCCTGGCATCAGATATCAAGGGTTCAATCTAAATAATTTTCTACAGATCCGACATCTAGAAGAAAATTCTATCCAGAGACCAAGTCTCTCTCTCTCTTTTTATCCTGTCATGACAAGTCTTATTTAATATCAATCCACATTATCCATATCTTCTCTTTTTGCCAAGTGATCAATTAGAGCCATCCACCCTTTAGGAATCAGAATCCATCAACACTGCACAATATATCTCAGATCATGTATGCATTACAACGCACCTAAGCAACCATCGATAACAACAAGACAAAACATCAACAAAGCAACAGGGGGAGTGAATTACAACAGCACCACTTCAGTGTTAACGTATGCTGAAAGACTTATAATCAAGCATTTAAAGATCCAGCAATACTCCAATAACAGTATTGTTACTATTGCATTTTTCCTTTTCCTTAATATCCTTCAAAACAAAAAAAAAGTTTGCTAAAAAGCACCGCCATCTTCGCATCAGTCGACATAATAGCTTAAAGTTCAAGGCAGCAGCAGGAGTTTATAGAATTTCAAAGGATTGAGCATCAGTGATCACATGGTCAAGACCAAAAAAGTAGTGAATTCAAGCCATCTAGCATGTGGATCGCAAATGCAATGCAAAATGGGCAATCATTTACAGAAATTAAAAAAAATTACCAGATATGTTGTGCACAGAAGAAGTCATGACTTTATGGAAAATTCCTGGAATAAACTGGAACTACAAGAGATAAGAAAGCTCAGACTGAATTTGCAAAGGAAATGGGTCACAGTCCCAGCCAAATATTCTTAAGAATGCCACTTGCAAATTTCATAAAATCTTGACCCTCAAAGTTTGCTATACAATTGGAAGAAAAGACCACCTGAAATCCAAATCAAGAAAAAAATCAGAATTAATGATTAGCCTACAACTAAAACATACAAACGGATTTAAATTTTTCACAAAAATCAATAACCAAACCTATTGATCAGATGGTACCTGAGTTACTCTAGGGGGCTTTTTTTTTGCCTGTAATTAGGCAGGTTGCAACTGCAAATCTGCAATTTAGTTGCAGGCATCTAAAACAACTGTTTGGATGCCTGCAATAGCAACAACAGGCTGCATTTTAACTGCAAAAAAGAGCCCAAATCATGGAAATGGGCTCTGCTGGTGGATGTAGTTCCTGTTGCTATATTTGTTGCAATTGGAAGCAGCTCTCAAACGAGTCCCTTCACCACTCTCCAATTGTTGAAATTTAATCTTATATAATTTTAACATATTAATATATATTAATTATTTTAATAAATACATTCTGAACTATAAATTTAATATTATAATAATATATACAAATATTATAATATCAAATAATTTTTATTATAATATTGTATTTCAACAAAAATCATTGTAGCATGATGTTTGCTATCATAATATATAATATAATAATATCAATCATTTTTATATAATATTTTTTTATAAAATAGTTGGCTAATACTATAATACATATTATAATTACATTTTTATTATAATAATATGGATATATATTATAGTATCAAACATATTTTGATATACTAATTCAATAATAATTTCATAAAACTACTAACTTTTTATTAAATTTTAAAAATAATAAAACAATTATTAACTATAATAGGAAAAGTAAATTAGTATACTAGTTATTATTTTAATGTTATTATTATGATCTTAATCTGCTCACTTAACCATTATTATTTTGTTATTATGTTTCTTATTATAGTCTACATATAACATTAAAATAATAATCATAATTATATAATAATTGCTATTGTAAAAAAATTACTAGTTATTAAATTACATGTTATAAATTTATATATATGATTATAATAACAAATATAATGGTTACAATATCAAATTATTTTATAGGAATAAAATTACTATAGTACTTTTTCACTCGAAATTACAAAAATAATATGATAATTACTATAATATAATAGAAAATTATAGTACTACAATAATTATTGGTATAATGTAATAATAATCACTTCACAATATAACTTGAATTATTAGGTCATAAAATATATTTTTGATTATCATCACTATATCATAATAATTCTTATTATAATCTATACAATATTATAATAATAATCATCATGATTGTATTATCATAATTATTAGATAATATTTTTTAGTTATTATAACAAAACATATTATAAATAAATATATGTATCTATGATAATAATATATCTACAAGTTACTGTACCTCTTTCAGCATCACACAACCAAGCAGCTGCAATTGTAATTGCAGCATTTCCAAAGCCTGTATTTGAATTGCATGCAATTAAATTACAAACAAAAAAACAGCCCCTAATACTTATTCTAGGTTTCCACAAATGGAAAGCCAACTAACACTCAAAAGCAATTCCCAAGATGGACTAACGCAAGCAAGATGTCAAGACAATTCAGGTTTTTCACATGCACATGCATGCAGACAGTCATGTGCATAGGCACTCATGCATGCACATAGACAAATGTAGATTGATAGTGCGTCCTTGCCATAGGTTAACCCCTTTTCTATTTTTTTAAATTAAAAAAAGGGATTTAAGAAATATATTTTGAGCAAGATCCAGTGGATGAACATGCACCAAAATGAAGCTGTACTATTATGTAAACTGATATGGTTTAACACAAGGTGTGGACGCAGTCATTATTCCCCCAATTCATGACACAGGTTAACATTATGGGATGATTGGAACATTTAAAATAAAGACAGAAAGTTGAGATTTTTTGATCTTGCCCCTATACTTTACTATGTGAAACAAAAATATGGATGATTATATGCAATAATTCTTAACCACATTGTTGCAGTGTTTGTCTACTTTCCCCTCTACCACCATACAACTAATATCTCTTATAAATTTTTACTGCTGCTACTGATCCAAAAAATTCACACACACACACACAAAAAAAAAAACAAGAGAAAAACTAGTGATGAGCAATCTATCCAGCATGAGTACAAATTGCTAAAGCAATACATGATAGCATCATATAATTCATTTGTACATTGCATGTTATCACTTAATCTCAATAAAGCACTATCGCCAATGTTATATTCTTATAATTCGTAACTTACAACAGAAAAATGCTGAAATTTAGTTCCTATAAAATTTAACATATTTAAGTTTTAACTTTACATACACAACCCTAGAAAGCCTTCATCTTCAACAAAAAGAAAACCAAATTAAGCTGTCAGTTATCCAACTAGCACGGCTCTGCAAATGCCATCAGCAAGGTTGAGCAGTAAGGAACCGTCCGATGAGTCATGTACTAAAGTTCACCATGTGTCATCTTCTTTCACTAGTTCATATGTTTTCAAGAATTAAGACCCTTAAAATCCATCATCTCCAAAACAGGACTGAGCAAAGCCATTTATGGTGTTTCCAGGAGAATAAGAACATAACAAATGTAGCAATGCATGCCCCAAAGTCAAGAGGACAGCAGCATAATATGCTAATGACAATGCTATGCAGTGATACCTGAACATTCATGTCTAGTTCCAACAAAACTGTGTTGGATAGGTATCCATATCAGATATGTGTCAGGCACTTGGATGCTTATAAATTTCTTTGTTTGCAGCCTTTACAGTTTGACAGAGATCTAAACTCTAGCAACAACGAGTTAAACCCTCCAGTTTGATGTTAGAAATGAGTATGATAAGAAACAATGTATATTGAAAGACCTTACAGACAATGTCTTCTATTTTAAAAGATAAAACGTAATAACTATTTAACTAAAACTATATTCTATCCCAAATCTACATTTTTTCTATCTTGCCAAGTCGGACACTTGAATACACATTTGAATTTGATTCCAGTGTCTGTGTCTATGAGACACTGACATTATGATAGTTATGTAGTCCCCCTTGTTCTAAAAATATTACAAAAACTATAAAAAGAAATTTCACAACATGTCAAGCTGTACATTAGATTCTGTTACGGGGGAACTTAGCCACCATGCCCCACGTGACCGGCACGCGCGCCCAGGAAGACTACGGCAGCCCCTTGATCCAGCAATCCGACCCCGAGTCGGACATCTTCGGCTCCGTAGCCCGACCCCGAGTCGGCTGCCCCTTGATCCAGCAATCCGACCCCGAGTCGGACAGCTTCGGCTCCGCAGCCCGACCCCGAGTCGGCAGCCCCTTGATCCAGCAATCCGACCCCGAGTCGGACATCTTCGGCTCCGCAGCCCGACCCCGAGTCGGCTGCCCCTTGATCCAGCAATCCGACCCCGAGTCGGACATCTTCGGCTCCGCAGCCCGACCCCGAGTCGGCTGCCCCTTGATCCAGCAATCCGACCCCGAGTCGGACATCTTCGTCTCCGCAGCCCGACCCCGAGTCGGACATCTCTCGACAACGACAGGCTATTCCCCAGAGGCACGCCGCGGCCCTCTGCTCCACTACACCCAGCAACGGTCGTATCCGGCGCTGCTCCACGATCCCCTGTAACAGCCGTACAAAGCGGAGCTCCACTACGCCCTGTCATGGCCGTACCCAGCGCTGCCCCACGACGCCCTGTAACGGCCATGTCAGTGGCAGCTCCATCGTGCTACACGATGACCAACCCCCCAAAAGGACCCCCCAGCCTGGTATATATGCGGCTGGGGGGAGAAGGGGGAGGGTAAGCAAGAACTTCCAGAGCATTCTCTTACTTGCTACTATTATCTCTCCTTCTCCTCCAATCTCCTCTGACTTGATCGTCGGAGGGCCCCCACTACCCCAGTGGTGGTGCGAGGCTTGCTTGCAGGTTTCCCGGTGGAAGGTGGAGCGCAATCAACACCAACCAAGGCAACTCAAACGGAACCCCGTTCACACCGCTGTGCCAATCGTTCTCGGTTTGGACCACCAGCAACAGTTGGCGCTAGAGGAAGGGCCCGAATCTCAGAGCGATCGTAATGGCACGGCGAGGTGGTCGTGGAGCTTCCAATGCCTCCGGTCGCGGGGCCTCTCGCGCCTCCGGCTGGGAGGCCGCTGCGTCTCCAACACATTCTCAGCAACACTCCACCGCTCCACCTCCCATTCAGATGGTCGAAGCCGCTCAGTTCGACCAGTTAGCCCAGCAGGTTCGCACCCTCGCGGAGGCAGTGCAGAACCTGCAGGGTGTGATGTCTCGGGCGCCGCAGCGGGCCCAGGAGCCGCTGCTCCCTGAGCGCTCACCTGTCCTCCTCAACCCGCGCTCCTTCCTCTCCCATGGGGAGGAGCGCCGGCGCGAGGAAGATTCTCGAGCACGGTCTATTCTGCCGGGACCTTCCCATCGGAGCTGCGCGGGGTACGAGAGGCGGGCCCGGGCGCGTTCCCAGACCCCCCAGTCCTCAAGGAACCCGCGCTCCAGTCGGTCCCCCTCTCGGTGCTCCTTGTCTCCCACCCATCGGTCGCGCTCCCTGGACCGGCGGGTGGACGATCTCCACCGACAACTCCAGGTCCTGAAGGGCCACTCCAAAGATCCCTTCGCCGACTTGGAGATCTCCTCCCAGCCGGCGCTTGCCTCGAGGATCCTGCGGACCCCGAATCCGCCGGGGTTTAAAATGCCGGCGATCGAGCCCTATGACGGGGCGGCGGACCCGCGGGATCACGTCGAGAGTTTCAGGACCCTTATGCTCCTCCACGGAGCATCAGATCCTCTCCTCTGCAAGGCCTTCCCGGCGACCCTCCGTGGCCCGGCAAGGGCGTGGTTCGCCGGCTTGGAGGCTAACTCAATCCAGTCCTTCGACCAGTTTACTCGCCTCTTCATCACCCATTTCGCCGTCAGTAGCCGGCGGCGACTGGTCTCCGACTCCCTCTTTGATGTCCGGCAAAACGAGGGAGAAAGCTTGCGGGATTATCTTACCCGCTTCAACAAGGCTACGCTGGAAGTCCGGAACCTGAGCCAGGAGGTGGCTCTTTCAGCCCTGAAGCGTGGCTTCCGAAAGGGCAGACTCACCTTCTCCCTGGACAAACGCCTGCCGCGGAGCTTCCCGGAGCTGTTGTCCCGGGCGAACCAGTATGCGGACGCCGAGGAGGCGGCCGCCCACCGGAGCAAGGAGGCCGCCGAGATCCCTCCAAAGCTCGGGAAGAAAAGGCGAAAAGAGGCACGCCAGAGGAGGAGCCCGACGCCTCAACGTCGGCGCAGAAGCCTGTCGCCGGCGAGGAACCACGGCGCCCTACGCCCTCGTTCTCCGCCCCGACGTTTCAACCGGTACACTCCTCTCCTGAATCCCCGGGCCCAGATCCTCATGGAAATCAAGGGGCGGGAGGACCTCCCAGTCCCGAGACAGATGAAGAAGATTCCTGGGAGGAGGCCCTCTCGGGCGTACTGTGAGTACCACCGGGACCACGGCCACGACACCGAAGACTGCTTCCAGCTTCGGGACGAGATCGAGGCTCTCATCCGCCGAGGGCGTCTCGGTCGATATGTGAACGACCGACGTCCCCCCGCAGACCTGCGTCCGGCCGACCCGGCCCCTCAGGAGCCTCGGGAGCAGAATCGACCCGTCGCGGGCGTGATCCACACTATCACTGGGGGCTGCCCCCGGCCCGAGGGGAACGCAGGGGGCTCGACTGAAGCGTCAGGGGCAGCCGTCGCAAAGAGGCAGAGGGTCGGTAATGTAATCACTTTTTATGATGAAGATGTAAAGGGGGTTCAGACCCCCCACGATGACGCCATGGTGATCTCCCTCACTATGGCAAACTACGATGTAAGGCGTGTTCTTGTGGATAGTGGAAGCTCAGCTGATATTTTGTTTTACGAGGCCTTCCAAAAGATGAGCTTGTCCAGACAATTGTTGCACAAAACATCCACCCCCCTCATAGGATTTACTGGTGACGCTATCTCGGCCGAAGGTGTCGTTGAGCTGCCTGTGACTGCGGGCGTTGCACCCGCAGAAGCCACGGTGCGGCTCGAGTTCTTGGTCGTCCGTGTTCCCTCGGCCTACAACGCTATCCTCGGACGACCCGGACTGAACGCCCTTCGCGCGGTGGTCTCTACGTACCACTTGCTCATGCGGTTCCCCACGGCGGCCGGGATTGGAGAGGTCCGAGGTGACCAACCGACCGCAAGGCAATGTTTCCTAGCAACTCTCAAAGGGAAGAAGCCCGTAGAAGCCTTAAGCGTCGAGTCCCTCGACGCCAGAGACGAGGTGGCCTTGCGGCACGGGGAGCCGGCCGAGGGTGTGATCGAAGTTCCCCTCGAGGAAGGTCGCCCGGACAGGACGATCCGGGTCGGCGCCAATCTTGACCTGGGAGCTCGGGCCCGGTTGGTGGAATTCCTCCGAGCCAATGTCGATGTGTTTGCCTGGTCGGCGGCCGATGATCTGGGATCCCGAAACCTCCATCCGAAGCGGCTGCAATCCCACCGGAAGTGGGTGCTTCCAACCGGAGGCGCCATCGACGTCTCAAGAAAAAGACGAAGAGCCGGCGCGGATGAAGAAGAAGTGGACGAAGGAGAAGTCCACACTGCTCCTACCCAGAGGCGCCATCCACGCCTCACGAAAAAGACGAGGAGCCGCCGCAGAAGAAGCTCCCGCTGCCTCCAGGGGAACGCCACCTCCAAGGGATATTCCGGTCCTCCCCAGTGTTAGGGGAGAGAAGGGATACAAGGGAGAAGAGCATATGGAGGCGCGGTCCCGGATCAAGCGTCTGGCGCGGAGCTCAATCGGGAGGCTGAACTTCAAGGAGGGGAGACGTGATCCCGGATGAAACGCCTAGAGCGGAGTTCCGCCGGGGAGAACCTCCTTGTTGATCCCAGATGAAACGGCTAGTTGGCGGAAGTCGCGAAGGGCGCGCCTCCCGTTCCTTCGGTAGGGGTCTCTCAACCATGCGCCGGAGAGGAGGCCCACGATCCATGGCAACCTGAACAGCTCCGGCTTGGCAGGCTCCATCGCACCTGCACCTATATTTATAGCCAAACTGCGGCCCCCCGGTCGTTCCGATGCGGGTGGCTCCAATAAATGCGGGCGCATTGAATCCGGAGCCGATCCGGCTCTCGAGGCGTATCTTCCCGCGATTTCCTAAGCGTTATTCTCCTTAATCGCATTCTTTGTGCAGGACACTCCGGGTGGCCTGTACCCCTAGGTCCACATATCTCCGCTCGCGCCCAGGCCGCATCCGCCTCGAAGAACGCGCGTATCGCGGCCGCTTAACTGACACTCCTCGCAAGCAGCAACTGATGATCCGATTTCCCAGGTAACCCCTCAATTAGCATTTAATGCCCATCTGGTGTTCCCCAGGCGACGCTTGGAGAGGAGGAGAAACACGATCGCAGCTGGCCACGGATGAATCCCGTCGGGCGGCAAGCGACAGGCGCACGACCAGCGAGCGGAATTTCCCGAGGCTCGGCCCTCGGATGCCAGGCTAACCCGATGATCATCCCGGGAGCAGACTAGCCTGAAGCCCCGACCGGTCGCCTCGGCTTGCGCCAGCCTTGGCCGACCAACGAGCGGAATTTCCCGAGGCTCGGCCCTCGGATGCCAGGCTAACCCGATGATCATCCCGGGAGCAGACTAGCCTGAAGCCCCGACCGGTCGCCTCGGCTTGCGCCAGCCTTGGCCGACCAACGAGCGGAATTTCCTGAGGCCTGACAACCCTCAGATGCCAGGCTAACCCGATGATCATCCCGGGAGCAGACTAGCCTGAAGCCCCGACCGGTCGCCTCGGCTTGCGCCAGCCTTGGCCGACCAACGAGCGGAATCTCCCGAGGCTCGGCCCTCGGATGCCAGGCTAACCCGATGATCATCCCGGGAGCAGACTAGCCTGAAGCCCCGACCGGTCGCCTCGGCTTGCGCCAGCCTTGGCCGACCAACGAGCGGAATTTTCCGAGGCTCGGCCCTCGGATGCCAGGCTAACCCGATGATCATCCCGGGAGCAGACTAGCCTGAAGCCCCGACCGGTCGCCTCGGCTTGCGCCAGCCCTGGCCGACCAACGAGCAGAATTTCCTGAGGCTCGGCCCTCGGATGCCAGGCTAACCCGATGATCATCCCGGGAGCAGACTAGCCTGAAGCCCCGACCGGTCGCCTCGGCTTGCGCCAGCCTTGGCCGACCAACGAGCGGAATTTCCCGAGGCTCGGCCCTCGGATGCCAGGCTAACCCGATGATCATCCCGAGAGCAGACTAGCCTGAAGCCCCGACCGGTCGCCTCGGCTTGCGCCAGCCTTGGCCGACCAACGAGCGGAAGAAGTTCCTGAGGCTCGGCCCTCGGATGCCAGGCTAACCCGATGATCATCCCGGGAGCAGACTAGCCTGAAGCCCCGACCGGTCGCCTCGGCTTGCGCCAGCCTTGGCCGACCAACGAGCGGAAGAAGTTCTTGAGGCTCGGCCCTCGGATGCCAGGCTAACCCGATGATCATCCCGGGAGCAGACTAGCCTGAAGCCCCGACCGGTCGCCTCGGCTTGCGCCAGCCTTGGCCGACCAACGAGCGGAATCTCCCGAGGCTTGGCCCTCGGATGCCAGGCTAACCCGATGATCATCCCGGGAGCAAACTAGCCTGAAGCCCCGACCGGTCGCCTCGGCTTGCGCCAGCCTTGGCCGACCAACGAGCGGAATTTCCTGAGGCCTAACCCTCGGATGCCTGGCTTAGTGCCGGAAGAATTTCCTGAGGCCTAACCCTCGGATGCCTGGCCTAGTGCCGGAAGAATTTCCTGAGGCCTCGGATGCCTGGCCTAGTGCCGGAAGAATTTCCTGAGGCCCAACCCTCGGATGCCTGGCTTAGCGCCGGAAGAATTTCCTGAGGCCTAACCCTCGGATGCCTGGCTTAGTGCCGGAAGAATTCCCTGAGGCCTAATCCTCGGATGCCCGGCTTAGCGCCGGAAGAAGTTCCTGAGGCCTAACCCTCGGATGCCTGGCTTAGCGCCGGAAGAATTCCCTGAGGCCTAACCCTCAGATACCTGGCCTAGCGCCAGAAGAATTTCAAGAGTCGGGAGTCAGCGAGACGCTACCAAGAGTTAAAAAGAAGAAGGACGAAAGTGAAATGAAGAAACTCTATTTGCATTAACTTTCATTGTTTCAGGGCCGAGACCCATACAACTTGGCAAAACGCCAACACACAAAGAAAAGAACAAAAATACAGAAGGTCAGCTTGGAGGAACCCCCGGGTCGGGAACGCCGGGCACGTCCGCAGGGGGTAGGGAGGCGGTTGGAGAATCAGCAGGCAATGGCGCCGGAGAGGAGTCTAGAAGAGAGATCCCACTCAGGTCAATTTCGGGGTACTTAGCCGACACCCTTGTCAGGCCTTCCTCGAAGCCTAAGATAAAGGAGTCGGACCCCGCGTCCGACATGTCACGGACGAACTCGTCAGACTGACGATAGGCCTGTACCGCCTCCGACATATCACGGGTGAACTCGGCGGACTGACGATAAGCCTGTACCGCCTGACGCCCGATTTTCGCACTCTTCTCGGCCAGCGCCGCCTCTGCCCGCTCCATAATCTGAGCTTTCGCCTCCAAGACCTTCGCCACAATCCGGTCGTCCGCCTCGGAGGAGACCCTCAGCAGATCAGCCTGAGCCTCCTTGTGCTTCGCCTCGGCAGCAATGCGAGCAGCCTCAGCCTCCTCCAGGCGCGAATGAAGCTCCTGGTCACTCGCGCGGGACTTCTCCAAGGCCGACTCCAATTCGCCCAGCTTGGCTTCAAGAGACCGGGTTCGGTTGCGGGCGTTGTCGGCTGACCGCTGGGCCTTCTCCCACCTCTCCCGGTAGTCGGCAGCCTTCCGGGACTGCTTCTCGGCCCGCTCCTCCGCCTTCTTGATCTCGCCCTCAAGACCCGAGGCAACCTTGAGTTGCTCCTGAGCCTCCAACAGTTGCTTCTCGAGGGTGACGAAGCCGAGTGCCCGCTCTTCGGCCACCTGGAGCCTCATCTCGAGGTCCCTGGTCGTCCTCCCCGCCGCAGCCTGACCTCCCTCCTCTACTGCCTTCAGTTGGCTCTCGGCCCTCGCCAGAAGCCTCGCCTGTTCCTCGTAGCACTCCTCCAGGCGGATCATGTACTGGGCGAGCTAAGAGATAGGAAAAACGAGGGCGTCAGGCGGGGATCAACAGAGCCTATAAATGATGAAAGCGACCAAAAGAACACTCACCGACATGAGACAGACGCAGCTGGCAGCCCCAACGTCAGGGACCCTCATCTCCCGGACCTGCCTGCGGTCCTTCTCCAGCAGCACCGTCTCGATGAGGTTTCGGGCGCCGGCGAAAGTGAAGGCCGACCCCGACTTCTCCCCGGAGTCGGACGGTGGTTCTGCAGCCTTACCCTTACCCATCGCTTGGGGAAGAGTCATGCTGACCATGCTCGGGGCGGGGACCGCCCTTGGAATTGATAGGGTCCCGCTCGGCCGGGGCCTCGGCGCGTCCCTCCTCGTATCATCCGGAGCCGACCGAGTCGAAGGCTGGGCTGGGGACCGATCACGTCTGACCCGTCCATCTCGGGCGCGCCCGGGTGATGCCTCCGGAGAAACGGTAGTCTCGGCATCGGAGGGCTGATACAGCGTCAACTGCCGGTCCGCGCCCGCGGCGTCCCCCTGATCGGTGGGTCCGGACCCGTCTGACGGCGTCGGAGTCGCCTGCCGGCGGGACTTCTTCGCCGGTGGGGCCCCGCTCGGAGGAGCTCGTTTCTTCCTCCGGACTGCTTCCAGTAGGGACGTCCTACCAACAGCCGTTGCCTTGTCCGACCGCATGACGTCGTCGATCTCTGCAAAAAGGACGAGGTGGTCGGAGGTTGAGAAACTGAAGGAAAGAACGAGACGAAAGAGGAGAAAAGAGCTAAAAAAGAAATGGTGGCGGGCTCACGGTCAGCGGGGACCGAGCTCAGACCGACGTTCACCAAGGTATCCTCGAAAATGAGGCGAGCCACCGGGGGGATCCGGCCCTCGGCAACCAACCCCTTCAAGACGGCGACGCCATCGGATTCCTCCCTCGACAACCTCGATAGGCCAATCGGGGACTTCATCGGCGTCTCCCAGGTTGCCCTGATTCCCCAAGAGGGATCTGCGTCAACGAAAAAGAAGCGCCCCTTCCAGCCGTGAATGGAGGTAGGAGCCTCCTTGACGAGGCCGCACCCTCGCCGCGCCGCAAAGCACCACCACCCTTTGTCCTGGGGGTGGCCGCTCAGGCCGTAGCATTCCCAAAAGACACTCAGGGTGGCGGGAACCTCGTGCATGCGGCAGAGAACCTGAAAGGCCGTCAGGGCGCGCCATGAGTTCGGCACCAGTTGCGTCGGCGCCACTCTTAAACCCCGAAGCACCTGAACGACTAAGTCCGAGGGGAAAAAGCGGAACCCGGCCTGAAGAATGCCCTCATTGATGGCAACCTTCCCTGGAGGAGGATGGGACATCCTCTCCTCAGGCCCCGGGAGCGTAACATTGCAGGCCTCGGGAAGGTGGTATCGAGCCACGAACCTATCTAGGTCTTCGGCGACCAGCTCCGACTTAATGCGGTCTGCTCTCACTTCGCCCATCCCTAATGGCCAGTGAATCTACGGTCAGGACGGGGTCAAGAAGGGGGAAAGGACCGGAACGACTGGAGTACACTAATACAAAAGGAGAAAGTATGGAGAGCCTTAAATTGAAGAATGGGGCAACTCACCGGAAGAGAAGGAAGAACGGCTCCGAGAGCGTCAAAGGAGGAGCAAGCGAACAGTCCGACGGCAATGACGGCAGCGCAAAGGAGAAACTCGAAGATGTCTGTAAAGAGAAAGGCGGACGGAGGAGGGCCCCCGGTTAAATAGGCGGAAAGGTGGGTGACGCCTCGGTGACGCCAGAGGACGCCTGGCTGCCGAAGGGTCGCTCGCGCCCCAAAGGCGAATCGACGCCATTAAGGAAGGATGTCCGCCGAAATCCTCAGACTGCCAGGTCAGCAACAACTGCCATACGCCATAAAGAAGGCGGGGAGCTCGAAGCGCGCGCGCCTCTCCGAGGGATGGCGGCAATCTCGAAGCATCACTCCCTTCACCCGTTCCCATTCTGGTTCCAGGCTCGGAAGTGGGGGGCTACTGTTACGGGGGAACTTAGCCACCATGCCCCACGTGACCGGCACGCGCGCCCAGGAAGACTACGGCAGCCCCTTGATCCAGCAATCCGACCCCGAGTCGGACATCTTCGGCTCCGCAGCCCGACCCCGAGTCGGCTGCCCCTTGATCCAGCAATCCGACCCCGAGTCGGACATCTTCGGCTCCGCAGCCCGACCCCGAGTCGGCAGCCCCTTGATCCAGCAATCCGACCCCGAGTCGGACATCTTCGACTCCGCAGCCCGACCCCGAGTCGGCTGCCCCTTGATCCAGCAATCCGACCCCGAGTCGGACATCTTCGTCTCCGCAGCCCGACCCCGAGTCGGACATCTCTCGACAACGACAGGCTATTCCCCAGAGGCACGCCGCGGCCCTCTGCTCCACTACACCCAGCAACGGTCGTATCCGGCGCTGCTCCACGATCCCCTGTAACAGCCGTACAAAGCGGAGCTCCACTACGCCCTGTCATGGCCGTACCCAGCGCTGCCCCACGACGCCCTGTAACGGCCATGTCAGTGGCAGCTCCATCGTGCTACACGATGACCAACCCCCCAAAAGGACCCCCCAGCCTGGTATATATGCGGCTGGGGGGAGAAGGGGGAGGGTAAGCAAGAACTTCCAGAGCATTCTCTTACTTGCTACTATTATCTCTCCTTCTCCTCCAATCTCCTCTGACTTGATCGTCGGAGGGCCCCCACTACCCCAGTGGTGGTGCGAGGCTTGCTTGCAGGTTTCCCGGTGGAAGGTGGAGCGCAATCAACACCAACCAAGGCAACTCAAACGGAACCCCGTTCACACCGCTGTGCCAATCGTTCTCGGTTTGGACCACCAGCAACAGATTCATTGTGAACCTATGTAAAGCTATTTTGCATGGGAGATGTGCTATATAATTTGAAACTTCAAAGAGTGTCAACGAGACGTAGATTAGATAAGAAATAAGGTGAGAAGAGATTCTAACAAGTAAACAATACCAAACTAATGCATATGAGGGTTGCAGATTGACAAGTTCATTGTTAGATTCCAAGTTAGCCAGAGATCATTGATTTTTTTTTTCATTTAGATCCATTGTTTTTGTTTATTCTCTCTTTTCTTTTGGTCTATTAAGTCAATAGTGAAAACTACAGTGTTCAAAGCTTTGAAGGGCTTAAATTGTCATGTGGCTTAGTTTAACTAAAACCACCACATCACCAAATAAAATAAGTCACAGTTCACAGTGGAAAGTCATTCCCTAGAAAGAGGTTGAAGAATGCGTGTTAAGGATCTTGCACACAAACAAGATAATGCTACATATACCAACAAGGCCCACCTTACCACATATGATTGGCTCTACCCATTATACCAAAGGACGATCCATCAATTTTTTACAAGGATGATCCATTATTGTTTAAGAAGTTTCATGAATGGCACTCAATCTGATATCAACCCTTTAAATTACCATCAAAATCTTGAGGTTGAAGAGTAACAAACTTACCTTATTAGTTATGCAGTTTAAGTTCATGAAACCAGAAATAACCCCCCTAAGATTCTTAGTTATGCAGTTTAAGCTCGTTGAAACAAAAACGATCCTCTAAGATTCTCACAAACTTTCATACAGTGTAAAGGAGGAGGCAAAGCTTAACTAAATCGTCCATATAAATATAATTCACAAAATGTATAGATTTAAGGCAACTTTTGTGCAGGAGGTCAAGGGATTGCATCAAACCTAACCATTAGTTTGAACTTGATAAATCTGCACAGCATCGAATGAGAGTTAGCTGCATATAAGGCCCTAAATCTGCACGCACACAATCCTAAGCAAGCCGCAGCTGCAGCCACATAATCTAAAGCAAGCCGCAGCTGGAGCCGCACAATGAATATAAGTTGACTCTCTTTTGGCCCATGTGCCTTGTACCTGCATATAAGCAACGCAGTGCAGTCGAGGGACCACATCTGTATATGCAGGGACAGATGCAGCCTCGTGCACTATGCATTTCAAAATACTGGGCTCAAAAATGCATATTGTAGTTGTCAAAGAAGATATACCAAAATAATTTCATATCACACACAAAAGTATTATGTTCTTAAGTTACAGTATTGATCTCATAGGATCCTCCTTCTGGTATGAAATCCAATTTAACTACTCTCTCATCAGTTTCAAATTGAATAACTTATGAACAACCTGGGCCTAAAATGGGCTGTACAGCAACATAATACAAGAGTTTCCATCCAATGCCTCCAAAATTAACTTGATTACAACATCCGCAATAGGAATTTCGTTGCTCTTTTTGATTTTCCTAAGCCTCTGTATATGGGAGATAGCCTTTTAGTGCTCAAAGATGGCATAAGCACATTTCTTGTAAAACTGATGGCATTTATCAACTTATACATATGCCCTATCCTAAACATACTTCACTGCAAAACTGTGGTAGTAAGTCTTCTACCTATAGACAGCACGTCAGAACCTAATAATTAAAGAATGACCCGGATTAACAAAATGGAGTACTTCCATTTTCTGAAACGGCTTTGGATTATGCTAATACACAATCAGAGCGATTTATGGATTTATTCATATAAATTCATAAAAATATAGTCAAGTCCTAAAATCAGGAATCTACAGCCATGCACGTAAATTGACACCTAACACAGAGAACCAAGGCGTCGATCGAACAAGATCAAACGTCTAAAGAACCGCTAAAACAAAGGAAAGAAGAAAAAAGGAAACGAAGTCCATCTGGTAAAAGGAAAAAGAAGAAGAGCAAATTACAGTTAAAAAAAGAACAGAAATGATGCAACGATACAAGAAGAAAAATTCGAAACCTCCGCGAAAGAACGTATTAGCAAACCCCACGTAACCGCAGAGGCCAAAACAGACCAATTAGGGTTTCGAACGCGATCGAATTGTACCTAATTAATCCTAAGAAATATTCCCCGGAATCGGGAAAATTTGAGAGCAACGAAGAAATTCTACGAGATCGCATGCAAGATCACAGAGATACAATCAAAACCTAGATTACAAAACGAGGTTTAAATTCAGAAGCTAGAGAAGATTTTCTTCTCTCGTTCCATACCTGAAGCCCTTTTCCTCTCTCTCTCTCTCTCTCTCTCTTCGCTCTGGCGGCGAGTGTGGATAGCTTCAAAACGGATCGCTCCCTCCCTCTCCAGAAGAGCAGAAATAAATTTTTGCTTTGGGCGAAGCGCAAGGCTACGACGCCCAACCAAATGCTAGAAGGTTCCAAATGGCACCAAACAATTGTTCCAATAATGAATATTAGTATGTCCAATCATCGTGTAACACGTGGAAATGGTACATGTTTGCCATCCTTGCGACGAGTGATCTGGACCATTCGTTTAAATTAATGGGATCTCTAGGGGGCAGCTTTCCGGGTTGCCCGGATAGTGGTACGGCCAGAGAGGCGCTGGCGACCGCTAACGGCTTCGCAGGCGGGTCGGGCAGCAGGGGGGAGCGCCGACCTGCGGCCGAGAGAGGGATCGGAAGGAGCCCTGCCCGCTGACCGGGGTCGTACGAGGTCGGTGGCCCACTTGCCCGTTCGGTCCTGGATCAATCCGATGTGACGCCTCATGACAACCGTTGGATCTCTGAGTACAGTGGAGCGACCCTAGGGATGGGATGGTAATCTACATACGGGATACGGTAATCACCACTTGTGAGCCGGCCGGTTCCGTCCGTTTTGGATCCTACCGTTCCAACGGCGCGTTCTCGAAACCGAAGAAAGAAAAAAAGAGCAAGTGGGAGAGAAAAGAAGAGGACACCGACAAAGGACCAGCGAAGTCCAGCAGAGGCTAAAGGGGCTGGCGCCGAGAAAGAATGGTCGCTTAAGTTGCCAACTACTGAAAGAGACAAAATGAGAGAGAAAAAAAGAGTGAGTGGGAGAGGGAGGGAGGGATGCTGGCGGAGGGCCAACGGAGCCCGACGGAGCATGCGCGGTGATCGGCGCCTGGGAAGAAGGCTGCTTACGAAATTTGCTAATTCATAAGTAACCTCGGCAATTGATATGCCAACTTTACTTATGAATTCGTAATTTTTTTAAGCGGTCGACTCCTGTTTCAAATGAAACAAAGAGTCATCCCCTTAAGCGGCCTTCTTTCCCGGCGCCGGCCCCCTCGCAACCTCCGTCAGCCTCCTCGGGCGTCCTCTTTCTTTTCCCCTCTCATTTTGCCTCTTTCTCATCTGTTCGTTGTGTCGGTACGAGTCCGGCATGGCACAACGCGAGCTCGTATCGAACCATCCCGCTGAAGAATTGGTACGGAATTTGGTACCAGTTCCTCTGACCTTAGCGAGGAGCAATTGATCATTGTTGTGATCGCCTTGATCAAAGTAAAGTGTAACTTTCCGTGCTTGCTCGCATGCATCACATGTAACATGTGCTTTACATGTATCCTGATGAAGAACAGATTGCTTCGAACAATCAAATGGTCCTATATATACCACGCCAACCTGCTTCCAGAACATACTTGTTTAATGAGCCATTGATTGGAATTATTTAACTTTTTTTTCTAATTTATATACTATTAGAGAGTTTTTTTTTCTCTTTGGTATTCCGATCCAATTAGAGTGACCGATGGATAATATGAGAGCAGCAGAGACTAAAGAGAAGTCATAGAACGAAAGCTAAAGTTGAAAATAAGTGCAAGAACTGGAGGGAGATTGCTTCCAGCTTTCACGTGGATCACAAAGATGAAGAAGCATAGCGGAATTGAAACTATCTGATTAAAATTACTATTGGATTGAATATGTGACTATAAAAAAAATTTAAACCACCTTTATAGCAAGGCAACCTGCTAAAGCTCTAAAGCCGTCAAACTTGAGCTATACAACAACTGGATCAAACAAATAATAGAGAGCCTTTGTAAGGAATGCATTTGATGGAAACCTAAATAGCACTTTGGACAAATGCACCATATCAAACATAATCAATAACTTCATACATGTTCAAGGTTAACTAATAATATTGCAGTTTGAAACCGAAAGTTGTTATCTTATTGGAACATATTCTGATTCCATAGTTGCTTGATCCAAACTGGAATTGAATAATTTAATAAACCTGAGAAGTATGCAAGTATTGATCCAACTAAGAGTTAGTGAAGAGTGGTAGGGAAATTGATGAATGTTATATTCAAGATCATATTAGCTGGAGGAAACCCCAGAGGATAAATACTCTTTGGGGAAAACTATCATGCCAAGCTAAAAGTTTCTTTTTTCTCAATGAATTGATAACAGGTTTACAACTTATACCCAAAATGTAAACTTATACCCAAAAATTACAAATCATGTGTAAGGATCCGTGCGGACGTATGTTTAGTCCCACATCAGTTATTCGCTGGATAGATCTTGAATATTTATACAGGATCAAGAAACCCAAATAAAACTTTTTGGCTAGATTTTTTGAATAAAGTCGTGGGTTGTTACACCATGTGCTCTTACATTGCACAAGTTTGAGATTAGTTTGAGAGGATGTGTAATAACGAGCCAGTATTTCCAATCAATATGGAGGAACAGGTCTATTCAAGGAAGTTGTAAAATATTTAAGAGAGAGAGAGAGAGAGAGAGAGAGAGATGTTATTCTAACTTTCACAAGCCACAGAATTTGGACGGCTGTAGATGATAGGTTATCCATTAAGAAAATATTGTACAAGGAACTATCCACACGATAAGAATTCCATTTGAGCATATTTATGGAAAATACATATACATAGTAACATGGCACCAAAATATATATATAGTGCATAACTACATGACATTCACATATGCTAAATGAAATAATACTTAACTACAAGTCAGTGGCAAGGCTACCGAAAACATCATTAGTCAAACTCGCATATTATAGTTTACCCAAAATTTATACAAGAAAAATTAAGGAGTTTAATATGTGGTGGTTTAACCACTAATGTCAATTAAAGGATCTAGAGATGCACCAGATTAGCTCCTTGTAAGTGCCTATGATTGAAAGCTTAAAAAAAAATAAAAAAAAGAACTTTAAAGGTGAATAAAAAGAACCAGTTTAAAATAGCTTAAAAAATATAACAAATCATCCCTAGATGAGTAAAATCAAACATATCTTATCATCAGCGCCACAAAAAAACAAAGATATCGTCAATTCATCAAGTATATGAGGTGGTCACTGCAAGAACGACTTAGGCATTAATAAAACAAAGATCAAACATATTATACTCGATGCCAAAGTGAAGAATACATCAAATTACAGGATGCTTAAATTCATACAAAAATATAATTAAAAATATCTAAAACAATCAGGATGAGCCTCTCTGGTTCACTTCCACATTTTTTTCCTACATAGGCCCGTTTTGAGGAAATGTTGACGGTAAAGCTTTTGAAAGTTGTTTGCCATTCCGTAACTATATTTCTAAAATGCTGTAAAATTTTAACATATGTTTGGTTGGTAAATAAACTAAGAAAGTACTTTTAATACGACAAAATGACCGTAAAAGACATTACATAGTATCATACAACGAAGCATAATAAAATATAATTATATTAATACATATATATTATATAATATAATATAATATAAATATAATATAATAATATTATGATATAGTAATATAATATTGTATACTATAGCATAATAATTTAATATAATATTAAATTATTTAACATAATTTATCAATGCATTATGATATCATATAATGTTATATTATATTTATAGTATAATACAATAATAAAAGTATAAAATATTATAACTATTAGTGTAAATTAATTTTCCATCCTCCCAATAATTGTGGTATAATATAACATAATATTAAATAATTTAACATAACATATTAATATGTTATGATATAATATAATATAATATATAATACAATAATAAATATATAAAAGAATATTTTATGTAATTATAATATGTTATTATAGATATTTTGTCCAAAAAAAATATTATAACTCAAAATATCTTTCCGACAATTTCTGAAAGTGCTTTTTAAGAGAAGCTCCAAAAAAAAAATTGTTTTAGCTAAAACAGCTTTCTAAATATTTCACCAAACACTTCTATTTTATCTAAAAGTATTTTTGAAGGGCCAGAAAGTACTTTTTGGCTCTTCAAAAGCTCCCCCAAATGAGGCCATAGTCGTGCAGTTCATTTCACCGATGAAAGAAAATAACCAAAATAAACCCTTACTCATACAAGGAAGGAATCCACAGCGAAATGAGAGTGAATAATGCCAGACAAGAAAAGAGGTTTAAGTAGAAAGACAAGGGCAGGTGAAAAATGTTGGCACAAATACCGAGTCCTCTATGGGACGAGTAAATAATGCCACACAAGAAAAGAAGTTGAGTGGAAAGTCTTGGCATAAAGAGCAACAAAGAACTGAAATGATATGCAAATCATCGTGAATCAGATCATATATTCTGGAGCACAAGTCAAAGCCACTTCAACAATAAAAATAAATATTTCTTCCTTGGAAAAATAAGTAATACAAAATTATGCTTCTGCAGTAAAATATGCAGGCAAGCTGGTTGTAGCCTCATCTGATGCCTGAGCTGTGGAAAAACACTCGACCTACAAATAGAGTAAAAAAGCACATTGATAATGACCAAAGACAGGGCACTAGTATACTACCGAGGCTTTGACCATATATGATTTCCTAAGTTGTGAGGAAGTACTCGTCCTACTCGCCAAAATGAGAATTCCTCAGTCTGTTGCCAAGGTATAAGCTAAGGATTGGGATCACTAAGAGATTACTCTTCCTTCAACCTGATGGAGTGTATTGCAACTCCATTCCGTGCTGCTGGAACACGTCCCCATCTTCCCAGACGAGGTTCCTGATACAAAATGCCATATGAAATTTATAAATACAGCTAAAAGATAACAAATTGTCCAAATTGAATAACGACTGTTATGGCACTTTGATAAGAACAAACAAAATGCTGCCTAAGCAGGCACCCTTGCTCGGTAGGCAGGTCTGTATCTTTCACACAAAAAAAAAGGAAAAGAAAAGAGAAACTTTTGAGTGAGCAGGTGTTATAGCATTTTACACCAGTTGAACATTCAAGGACTTGCTGGTATATCATTTTTCAGCTAGGCACATGACAAAGCATCTCCTCTTGATGTGACTTAGTTATTTAGGTATAGCACCATGAAACTCCAAAAGGAGCAAATTGTATTCTTTGTGGTAATTAATTAATTACAGGCTCCTGTATGTGATCACATGATCAAAGTGGAGATCTGAGCACTGGAAACCCGAAAAACCATATGCAGTAATTAGCTAATTGTACCACAGTTGGTTGTAAAACATTTTTGTGGATATAAGTCAACACAATTAAAATCTACACCAAAAGGCATTGCAATTTCTTTTGACATAGTCGACGTAGATAAATTTATCATGTAAGCTAGTTGAGTCACAAAATAGCATTTAATCTTGCTCAAAACTAGATTAGGCAAAGCTATAAACTAAAATTTATGTTTCTCTCACTTTGGGCCTCCTTGCGAAGGCCTGCTGGATCTCGCCGGATCCAGCAGGATGGTCTGCAGGAAGAAGTGGGGGAGGGAGAGAGAGAGAGGAGCAAGGACAACGGTGAGGGGTGGCAAGGCCCTAACCCCTCAGGATGAAAATTGGATCTTGAGATGACTTTTTTCATCCCATGGGGATCGAGCCCCATAACCGCCGCGCGCAATCTCTACCAATCTCCCTTCCTCCTCCAACTCTAGTCATCCCTCTCCCACTGTTACCTTCTTTTGCCAGCCCTTTTGCCGAATCCTACCAGAACCAGCAGGATATTCCCAAACAGGCCCTTAATTGAACCTTTATACAAGCAAAATATTTTTAGGAGAGACTTTTTGATGAAAACTGACCTGACCAACTCCAGCAAGGAGGAAACGTCCAGATTTTGCAAATGCAAGTGAATTTATATATCCAACCTGTTTTTCCATCAGAAATTCAGACATTAATCATACTGGTTTCAGAAACTTTATTTTACTAGAGTCGTGCACAAAACAACAAAAGGCTAAAAAAATATAGAAAAGTCTGCAGTTAAAATTCACATTTAATCAATCAAAAGGTTTGCCAGTACAGAGACTCTGACAGTCGATCTCCTAAAGGATAATGATATTGTCTTCTCAATTGTATAGACTATAAGTCACAAACAAGGCTCATCTCATTTATTTGGAATTCGCTCTTATGACAGTGCATGGCAGTTCCTCAGTTCATCACTTAATGTTCTAGGCTCAGGGTTGTCTTCAGGTTTTGCACTTCCCTGACCAAGGATTTAGTCCTAGCATGTACCGGCTGTGCTATACCACACCAACAAGGCATCAGTACGAGTATGCCCTTAGGTATAATACTGTAAGGAGACATGGTACACTCCTCACTCTTGATGTGTCAGCACCAACAGGCATATTGGATGTCAATATGGTACTGTAGTACACCACTGTACCATACCGGTATGAGTACCAACACTGGTACTTTAAATTGGGTTTGTTTGGGATCATATGAGAAAAAAGCCATTCGACCACATGACCCAATTTCAAATATTATTTGGTTTCCATAATGCTAGTCAAACGCATGGTTTCTGGTTATTGTAATAGATTGATAACATGGGAATATTCAAGAGAACCAGAATGAGAAATAAATGCATACAAGGTGCATTTTAGAATTAAAGAACAAATCTTCATACAATATTCTAGATTTGCATTACTTACAGACAGGATCATAATATGCACAAGTTCATTTTAAACTAATTTGCAATTCACTTATGATTAGTGAATTATGTCAACTATGAATAATCCTCAGTCTACAATTTACATAAAGCAAAGTCCAATGCCATTCTACTGCTGATGAGCAAAGGTTTGGAAAGCGGAAGCTGTATAGGTGTGATCAGGTCACTGCATAGTGTATATAGAATATGCAAGGTGCAATAAGGCCGCATATACAGTTCATATTTTTAAATATTTTTAAAAAATAAATAAATACATATATGTGCATATAAATAAATTGTTAAAAAATTAGAAATAAATCAGAAGATTTAGAAAAACAATAAGAACTAACTATGCACATTCAGACTTATTTAAGACTTTTGAGTGCACATTCTAAGTTCTAACATAACATGATACGTTAAACTAATAAAACAACAATATCATCTGTATGAACCATGCTCGAAATTGCAACAAAGAGTAAACTACAAGTTGCAACAAAGTATTGCTAGAAGTTTACAATAACATTTAAGCTTAGAAGTACATACTTCATAAACAAAAGTGAAAAAACATATGGTACTTAAAGGTATGCAGGAGCAATGCGGTAGGGAGGTTCATATGCAGCCTCATATGCTGTATGCTAGATTATATGCAGCTGCCCTATCACATGCAGCCCACTTATACAGCCCAGCACATGAAGGGACCGCATATGGCTTGTGCAAGTGCAGTCCGGCCACCTCCACATATGATGCCACATACACTGCTTTTTAGAATAGTGGATTCGAGCAAGATAGCAGCACACATAAAATATCAAAAGCTCAATAAGCAGTCATGTAAAAACAAGTTCAACTCCAAGTCATTTCTGTACGTTTATATGATAAAACTGAATGTAGAACAGCCTACACAAAAGATCAGCAACTGAACCACAAGCACAATTTAGCAAGTGGAGGTTTAATCTGACTCCAATGAAATTGAATAAACAACAGCAACAGGTTACAAAGCTTAAGTGTAGTTTATTAGTTTGTGCAGTAGATCCAAAATAAGCCTCAAATTCTATAACGCAAAGGGGCATCATGAAAGATCCAAATAAGCCTCAGGTTCTACAATGTGACAGGATTGACTCTTCATCTTAAGATAAACATTGGCGCCAGTTATGACGGCAATCTATGACTTCCAGATCAGAGCTGCAATTGTTGAGTTGCATGAGAAAATAAAAATAAGCAAAACCAAGCAAGGAATTTGAAGGTAGGGAAGCAGAGAGAAGTGAAGAACAATGTGGTAATGAAAAGGGGGAAAGTTACTTGACTCATTAAAAAAAGAAAAATAAATTAATGATCAATTCTATAAAAATAAATAAAAATAGGTGTAAGAGTACTTCGAGTATCGTCTGGACAAGGCAACTATATTTGAAGTTTAATGGCATGTTCATATATCTCCAAACATTTCTACAGCTTAAGGATATCAATATTATCAAGTCTGCAATTAATTGAGCAAAAAGGTCGCTTAATCTTGTGCTCTTGTACAGATACACACCTTAAAACCAAATTTCCTCGGAACACAAAACTGAATGAAAGAAAAGAAATCAAGAAATTCTAGCACTTCCCCATATTTCATCCTCTCCTGCTATTCCTTGTTCTTCTCCTCCCAACTTTTTCCTACATTAGCTTTCATCTGCTGAAACTTCTCCAAACCGGCTATGCTGGATTTTTTCCCCTTTTCTTTTTCCTTTTTTCTTCCACCTCATATTTTTGCTCCTATACAAGAAAACATTCATTTGACCCACTTCATCGCATCAGGATCCGTCACCTAATCATAATATTTTGCAACACTATATGAATTTTCACATCAGAAATCTATATGTTTGGCTGCCTAGAGAAAATTTGTAAAATGCCTGAAATCATGGATCCCATAGAATTTTCGAAGATGATGATCCTATTCATTTTAGATCTTTCTTCATTTAGTACTCAAAACATCTTCCTGAAAATCTCAAGCAGTTTAAAATTTTGAACCAAGAAAGGAAAAGAATAGAATCATGATTTTGAAATTGAAGACTACCAAATGTAATCTAGTTGTTTACAATTTCTAAAAGGTATTTATTTATTTGCAATCCGTTCTATTTCATACACACCAAACTATCCTATGAGTTTCTTGATGATGCTCTCTGACAAAGACATAATGGGCAAGGATTTTTTAAAAACAACACCTTTTAGAAACTGATTTTTAGAAACTGAGGCTCTTAAGTCCCAATAAATTGGCATGTAACCAACTCTCTCCTCTTTAATCTTTAACCAGATGGAGGGATCACCAGCCATCCATCCGCTCACATGCATTGCACTTGCCAAGATCTAGTCGCATTAACTACATGGCACCATACAACTGCCTACCCAATCTCCAAGGCATAAAGGGTCCATGACACACAGTTCAATGGCATTTCCACCCAGATGAATAGATATTATGTATGATAAAGAAACATTCAGAATGTATGATCTATTGCCAAACTCAAATATGAACATAAGTTACTCACCAGAATACCTTGATATTAATCCTTGCCAACAAAATTTTAGCACTTAACCTCAATAAATATTCTATAAAAGATTGACCTTAAAAAAGTCTTAGCACAGTTAGGAAATAATACCAGGGGGCAACTAAATAATGGTCGAATGCCTTTATTATCACTTTCAATTGCCCATATACGGACCACACCATTACCAGCTCCAGTTGCAGCGAGATCGCTACCTCTACACACCGCAACAGAACTAACCCATGAGTGGGCTGATAAATAGCTTTCAGATTTGCAGATGCCATTTTCTGGACGAAGATGAATGTTAAAAAAAGGAAAAGAATTAGAAGCATCCATCAAAAAATTACCAAATAAAGAGCATGCAAAACCAAGGTGATTCACAATTAATCATGCACATCAATGCAGATGTGTTCTGAGTGCAGTTTACAAATAACAATGAAACAGAAGAATGTTAAGACACTCTACCGCCAAAGAAAGATCCTAGTTGATGGTCTTGGTTAAAAATTGAGTCTATTGAACTCATTACATCCATTAAAGGAAATGCTTTCTTACCTGTATTACCACCATCAGGCATCCTTTCCGTAACTTCTTTATGCAAATGATTATTAGGATATAATGGAGGAGCATGAGCATTTTTTATTATGTGCGTAGGCTTTTTCCGTAATATGCTCCAAAGCTCGATACTTCCATCATCTGAGCCAGATAAGAATTCGCTGTCATTAATAAAGCAGCTGCATTCCAAAGATGATGCAGGAGCCCGGAAGATCAATTGTGATTCCTCAGGAACCTATAACACAACAGAAATTCAAATATATGCTATAAATAGGATTGCAGTGTGAACTTTTCAAGTTTTTTTGCCTAAACTGCATAACATATGTAAATATGACATAACAAGGCAGGCATTACTTTTGGTACTACAATTATCATTCAACTTTTTGCAAACAGCAAACGTAACATTGTGATCAATACAAAATAACACCATATACTTCTACTTTTCATTCAGTGATAAAGCAGTTCCCACTCTAGAAGCTGTTGCTTCAGCTTCATGCATATTTGATCCCTATAAATGATTCATGGTGATTCCATGTGTTCCAAACTTGATGACTTAGTATAATATTCACTTCTCAGTCTCATAATATGTTAAGGTCTAGTCCATGATTTACACAAAAAGCCTCAAGCAGCCTAGACTGGTCGGTTGGGCAGTTAAAGAATTCACCTCATCCCATTTTTGTTGTCTGATGTGATAAAATAGAAGAGCACAAGCTATAAGATGGTGATAGTAATATCAGTTGGCAAGTGGCTCTAGTGGCACTAATTATAGCCAGTGGTAGCAATAAGTAACAAGCAGTAACAACAGCTAGTAACAACCAGCACTAACAAGCAGTAATAACAAGCCAGCAAGTACCAAAAATCAGTAAAGCTCTCTATCATGGCTTGGAATGTAAAATTTGTTTTGATTATGTCAGGTATCGTGGCTCTCTTATTTATGCCTGTTCAATTCCCCATTATAACAATATTCAATAGCCTAATCTGGAGGAGAGGGGTGGAACTAGTATATATTTGTGTCCTTGATTTTCTTTTTTAAATTTTACCGTGAGTACTACGCCGATCCTAGACAGCTTGGGCATGACAAATGATGTTTAATGCCTTCATTCAGATACAATCCTTTATGATACCTAGGTGCGGTCCATATACAAGATGCAATCCAAATATAAGTCTTTTTGAAGTCTGGTTGGTTATTTTTTCCCTAAGTTTCCTACCAGGCCACAAGAGAAACAAGGCACAGACCATATTTATTATTTGATGCCTAGTTTTAAGTGATAAGGTAATCCAAGATATAGTAACAGAGCCAATCCGATCATCGATAACAAAATTTTGTGTAAGTTTTGAAGAGGAAACTTCATATAAAGTTACAATGAAGAAGAAACTTAAGAGACTCCTATCGCATATTTTATTGAGAGTGTCTACTATTAACTCTCATCCTATCTATATATTATGGAAAGCAGTCTAAATTACATCTCATATACATGCAAAAACAAAAACTTGAAATTTAACATATTTGTCTCATAGAAATTCTCATCAGGAATAAAACTGTCACTTGCACTGGTCCAAATCTTCGCCCCCAACATCTACCATCTATGCTGCCTCCAACAGCAAGGAACAAAAGTGCCACCTTTATTTCTGCATCTTTCATATTCCTAAAACAAAGGTAAAAGGCCATGGATGTATAAACCTACCCTCAACCATTTCCACCAGATAATCTTTAACCAGTAATAACAAAGCATTATAGGAGCCCATCATTTAGCCCTTTGGCTTATTTTCAACCAGCGGAGCTTGCCTGAGAAAAACTGGGCTCAGGTCAAGCTTTTCATGACCTAAAAAAATTTGGGTCAATAAAAACCCGACCAAGTCAAATATGGATTGAGTTCAAGTTGCACCTCTAGACCTAGTCAGGTGTCCATCAACCAACCTTTAGCAATATATCCACAGAATTTTTCTTTTAGGTTCAGATCTTTCCCTTCAAATGTGAGGCTATTCACTCTCTATTTCCCTTCTTTTTCCTTTTTTCCCCCTTTGTGGAATCTTAACATTGTGCTCTCTATTTCTCTACTTTCTTTAGAAGTCTAGGGCATTATTTGCTTCTCTTCAAGCACTACTGCCAACAACCAGCTACTACTCTACCTTAAGTTCATTGGCCCAACCACAAACACCCCCCCAAGAACCAGCAACCACACTACCCAAACCACAACGAGACTCACAGGTCCATGTAAAGGAAGGAAGCCAAAACCAGTGTTTTCAAATATGGCGCACGAGGCTGCATGCAGCCACATATGCATATCCAGTCTCTTGACTGCACCGCATTGCCGATATGTGGTTACTATATGCAGTCATACCACATATGCATTGACAGGGAAGTCCACTGGCCATATGGCCACAAATGCAGCCAGCTTAGCACTGTGAGGATGCATATATAGCTTTCTTAGCATTATTGGGCCACTTAAATGGCCCACTCTAATGTGGGTCACGTGGATGATGCAAGTTCAAGCTTGTGGTTAGCTTTGATGTGACTTTTCAGAAAGATGGATATGGGTATTGATAGCATTAATCCGTTAATTATACTATAACTGTCATTAATAGGTATTAGTACTAAGTAGCAAGCAGTAATCATGGGCTGTTATGGTTGTTACATTGCTATTATTTATCCCAAAAGATCTTATATCATTTTTATCGTTTTTACTGTAAACATATTATTTGATATTTTTTGTGGAAAAATATCAACCACATATGCATCCATATATCCAGTCCGCATGACAATATAATCTATGCAGTCCCCTGACCGCCTACATACCACAAGCCCCTTTTAAAACACTGGCCAAAAATACTTTAAGGGTTCCTCTCCTTTTTAATTTTCTATAGTTTCCCTTCAAGCTCATTAATTTTCCCAGATATTGCTTTTGGGACTAATTTTGAGATTTGAGACTTTCTTTGCCTTCTACGATTCAAATTTCCAAGCAACAAGTACCTAGTTATGTAATGATATTTTGAACCTTTTATGGTATTTTAGCTTTGATTGTTTATTTTGCTTTGACTAATTTAAGTAGCATCCTTCTCTTCATTTTTTTTTGTTTTTTGTCACTAATATCTCCATCAATTCTAATGCTTTTTAGTTTTTAAATTGTCAAATCATCTAACTCGAAAATCTATATAGCATATCTTTTTTTCCTAATTTTCATCCCTTATATTAAGGGGTTCCAAATGAAAAGAAGCTCTAGAATGGATCTAGAAATAGGAGAAGAGTCGATAAAACCCCTTTTACTATTTCTAATTTAAATATAATTCAAAATTTCTTTTCATAAGGTTTTGGACCTGGGGTATGGGTTTCATGATTTCCAACCCAATCAAATTCAAGTTGGGTACCAATTAAGCAAGTTTTGCTTGGCCTAAATGTGACTCAACTCATACCCCACCCAAGCCATCCAAACTGCCAGCTCTATAGACTGAACATTATTGTCTTCCCATTGGAAAAGAAAAAGAAAACCAAGGCAAACTCTTACACTGTTTTTTTCTACCATACAAGATGGCAACAGCAGGAATTGATGAACCAAATTGATACCATGGATGGAGGAAATTTACTCTGATCATGCCACCAAAATGGAGGCTGGTCATGGAAGCCTCCCTCTATGACCAGAGCATCAAAATTGGCATCAAACCAACATCCCCTCCTATGGCACAACCCAGCTGCAAAGCAAGAAGAAAGCCAGCATAGCATTAGCAAGAAAGCTAGTGGACATGCTTAGACATGGGCTCATCTTCATATCAGCAATAAGTGGTGGTATGGAGGAGCTGAGTTGTTGGCTCGACAAGGGCATGGAGCGACATAGAAAAACCTAAATGAAGTCAAATAGATTTCAATTTGGCAAAATTGAGACACATCCTCCATTGCCTACCACATCTCTCTCACTTACATATGGATATATGTGCATATATATGCATATGTATATACACATCGTATATATACATATATACACATATGCATATGTATATACGCATATATATATATATATATATATATATATATACATATATACATATATACATATATACATATATACATATATACATATATACATATATACATATATACATATATACATATATACATATATACATATATACATATATACATATATATATATATATATATATATATATATATATATATATATATATATATGCGTATATACATATGCATATGTGTATATATGTATATATATATATATATGTATGAATGTAACACACACACGCACACAAATGTACATATATATACGCCTCTTTCCTTTTTAAAATAGGAAAACCCTTATCACTTGCTTATACACACACGCACACACACACATACATAATTATATATATATACACACATATATATACATAAGTATATATATTTTCACCCCCACCTTCAAAACCAACAAGCCACTTTCTTTATTAAAATAGGAAAAACCTCAGCACTTGCTGACACATATGTATATATATCTTCACCCCCACTTTCAAAACCAACAAGCCTCTTTCCTTTTTAAAATAGGAAAACCCTCATCACTTGCTGATTAGTGTTAGGCTTTTGTATCTTTTCTCTTGGAATTATTGAATCCATCACTCCATAAATTTAGCAATCAGGACCTCTTCTTGCAACCCCAAGATTGATGGCACAAAGTAGGCATAACTAGACACCTCTAGCAAAGGCCAAGTAGTTGCAGGTGTTGGTGGCATCTAATCAAATCAAATGATTTTTCCATTTCCAAGAGAGGTACATATCTGCGACTGAAAAGCACCAAAGATCATATTTACCATTTTAGTTCTTTACTTCCCTCCAATTTCTTTTCAAGATATTGCATATCCAATTTTATTTCTTCCAATTATATGCAACAGATTATACTTGAGAGATTTTCTGTATATAATTATTATATTTCCAACGTTTGTCAAGGAACTATCTTTTTTTCTTTTCTTTTTGTTCTCTTATAGTATAGAGAGGTACTTTAGTGCTATTCTGAGGAAGCAATAGCTGTTCCACTATACAAACAAGGTGGTTTTTAGGTTTCCTCTGGACACATGTTAGTATTGGCATTTAACTTACTGGGGTTATCATGGACTGGGTGGCAGGAAGCTTGTAAGAGTAGGAGACTTTTTCTTTGTGGAGGTTTCACATCACATTAGTCATTCCACTCCTTTTGGATAACCCAGAAAGGTGCATGTAAGCCTATCTAAGAGTTAAATAGAAAAGGGTACTTTCATAATTTCATATACTGTTGATAAATTATGTATTTATTTCTCCTTTTGTTATTTAGTCACAGAGGCTCGGCATACTTGTAATGTATCTTAGGATAAAATGTAAAATCCTTAAGGCATGGAATTTCCAATCTTTTTTCCCTTTCCTTAAAAGGAACTTTGAACTTTAGTAGGTAAACTATAGAAGGTAGAGCAAGGTATGAGTTAGTGGTGAGGTAGCAAGATGGAATAAGAGGAAAGACTAAAAAGGATTTTTCTTTCCTTTTCGTGTTTAGTGGAGAAACCTTTCCATCTCTAGCCTTCTATATGATGATACAAACAATTGCTCACATTCTGGCCCTAAAACAAGAGATTCCTTGAAGAGCTTCTCCCAGCTTTTGTTTTGCAAGGCCAAATATGCCATAATATATAAAGTAATATTTAAATGCTCTAGCAATAATAATTGTATCTTTGGAAATATCACTACCCCTATTTCTTGGCTCCATGTCCCTATGAACACCCAAATACTATTTGCGGATCTAATCACTTGGGTAAGCTAGAATCACTAAGGCCCTTTTGGGGGAGCTTTTGAAGGGCCAAAAACACTTTTAGATGGAAAAGGGTGTTTTGTAAAAAATTCGGAAAGCTGTTTTAGCTTTTTTAGAAAGCTAAAAATAGATTTTTGGAAGAAACTCCATTTTGGAGCTTTCCGAAAATGTTATTTTGAGCTTTGTCGAAAAGCTATTTTTTTATCAAAATACCTCCATTTAAAAGTTCCTTTTTTCTCCCAAAACCCTCCATCTGCCTCTTCTTCTCTCACCCCTCCCCCTCCCTCTCCCTCTCTATCTTCTTCTTCCTCTCAATGCCGCCGCCCCTGTTTCTTTTTTTTTCTTTTTTTTTTGTTTGGGGAGGCAGCCTGTGGCTACCCATGGTGGCAGCCACCACGCTGGCCACCACCCGTGGCCGGCGACCCCTTCGCAGGTCGTCGCAACGCCACCCATGGCGCGCAGCCAGCCCGTAGAGCGGCCGGGCCTCCGCTAACTGCGGGACCGCGGCGTCCCAGCCACAGGACCGGGGAGGCGAGTCGCAGCGAAGCCCCTATGGCGACCCCCTCCTGCAGCCAACCGTGGCCGCCGCCTCCCAGGCCCCCTCCGGTGCCGCCGACCTCGCGGGAGGAGAAGAAAGGAGAAGAAGGGGAGAGAGGAAGGAAGGAGAAGAAGAGAAGAAAAAAGAAAAGAAAAAGAAAAGAAAAAAAAGAAGAAAAGGAAAGAAAAAGAAGAAAAGGAAAAAAAGAGAAAAAAAGAAAAGGGAAGAAAAGAAAAGAATAAATAAATAAATAAATAAATATGTATATAAATGAATGAATAAATAATAAATAAAGAAGATAATAAATAAATATATTTCAATGAAATAAAATAATAAATAAATAACTAAATAAAATAAATAAATAAATAAATAATGAGTGAGTGGCAAATAAATAAATAAATAAATAAATTAGTAATTATTTAACTAATTTTATCTAGCTAGAAAATTTGTTGGAGAGATAAATGGTCATCAAAAGGGTGAAAAATTAATTTACACTAATAATTATAATATTTTATACATTTATTATTGTATTATACTATAAATATAATATTATATTACATTATATCATAATATATTGGTATATTATGTTAAATAATTTAATATTATATTAAATTATCCTATAGTATACAATGCTATAGTACTATATTATAATAATATTGTATTACATTACATTAATATTATACTATATCATATATTTATGTATTAATATATATTATATTTTATTATACTCTATTGTATAATACTAGTAATGTCCTTTATGGTCATTTTGTCACATAAAAGTACTTTCTCAGTTTGTTTACCAAACACATGTTAAAGTGCCACAGCACTTTAAAAATGTAGTTACCAAACAGCAAACAGCTTTTTATAAAAGCTCTACTTCAGAAAGCTCTACTTCCAAAAGCTCTACTACCAATAGCTCCCCCAAACAGGGCCTAAGAAAAGTTCCCTTTATATATTATTTATTTGCATTTTCTATCTTAAAATGCTTCGGGAGGAACTCCCATGGGTTCACTTGTGCATTCATGCCAAGTAACAATTAGTTTGCATAGTAAATCACAAAAAAAGCCATGTAAAATGATCCTGCAATTTATTTCTCCTTTATTAACATGCATATCATGACCACAACTGTCAAGCCTGGTCCTAGCTATTTGGGATCCCATGTTAAATGTTACATAATTATAATTCTACCTTTTGATTGACTCCATGTAAAAAAAGCAATATAAAATGAAAACATTTTCGATGACTTGCAGAACTTTGCTGACTGCAACCACAGACAACATGCTGAATCATATCTCACATCAAGTGAGGATTCAACAGAAGCATCAGATAATACACTTGTTTTGGGAAGTCCAAATCTAAGAAATGACATCTCAATGTTATTCTCTTCATTTTTTTCCTGGGAATTGGAAAAGGTCAATCATATGAGCTTGCAAAACAAAATGGAATAAACAAAGAAACAAAAGTAAAGTTACCTCACAATATATATGCTTATTGAGTATAAATTAGTAATTCGATACACCTGCTTTAACTATTCTGAGAAAATCAATGCTTACTTTCCACAATCGCATAGTCCGATCACGCCCTGCAGTCAGAAGTCGTTCTTTTCTGAGACAATCAATTGTCAATATTTCACTTTGATGACCAAATAAATTGTCCATGTGAGTTCTGTCTTCTGCATTCCACAGTTTAATTGTTCGATCAAAGGAACCAGAGAAAAGCTGGGAGGTTCCCTGCCTGAAAGTAAGGCATGAGACAGGTCCTTTATGACCATGAAATGCCTGTAATATCAATTATAGATCAAGGACACAGAAAAGAAGGAAAAAACAGAACACAACATGCTTGCATAAGAAATGTGTGAAAGTCATGCTTGAACCATGTGCATACTTAGCTCTGAAAACAGAGATTTTTTGCAGCACATAAAAATCAGAGAGTAGGTAGCTTCTCTAGCAGCATATGAAGTGACTATTGCATCAAAAGTATTTTTGAATAGGAAAGTTGGAGAAGCATACAATAATAATAACATAGCATGACATTGAACTGTATATCATAATATAATTTAATTTTGACATATTCTTTTATCTACATGGTATCAAGCATCTATCCACTTGGTGACTTGGTTTCAAGCTTTCAACTTAAAAGCAAAGCTACAATAAATTAACCCTAAGTTATTTTTATTAAACAAGTAGGATCTATCCTCCAATTATCAACATGCACAGAGTTAGTGATGGTTACAAACAGCTACCTGGATGTGTTCCCGCGTGCGAGTATCCCATAAATGGATGTGGCGATCCAATCCACCACTGGCCAAATACCGACTGTCGGAGCTAACAGCCAAAGCTAATACATGCTTACTTCTCTTTATAGATGGATTTTGAGGAGCTTTTGCATAATGTGATATCAGTACATCCTCACTGGGCCACAAGTACTTCTCACTTTTCCCACTTTCAACATCCCAGTGCAGAATGGCCCCATCTTTGGAAGCTGAAAACCCCCTCGAGTCATCCTCAGCCAAAGCTACAGAAGTAACAGACTGACGGTGCTTCAGTAGGAGTCGGAACTCATCGAGAGTTTCTGAACTTAGAACCCTGTAAATTTTTCACATAGCATGGTAAGCCTCATAGTATTGCATCTCTTGTAACTTAGGAAACATAATGCAAGCACCAAAGAACCATTTTTTTGTAAAAATAGGAGCATCATATGAAACTTAGAGAGTATACGAATATTTGCACTGTGTAGTAAAAGTAAATCTAAATCAAACACATGAGGCATCCTTTTATTTTCGCTAAGATTACCAAAGCAAATATATATGAATGTATGTCTTTCATCTAGGGTAACTGACTGTATTGACTCAAAATTCCAACTTGGCTAGGTATATTAGCAAATCGAAAGGACAATACAAACAGAAAAATAAGCAAAGAGAAGTAGCAGGGAAATTGTCAAAAGAAAAAGGGGACTTCCAACTGAAGAATCTCACTAGGACCCATTCGTTCAATGAGCTTTGACAAGCTTTAAAAAAGAAAAAAATGCTTGCAGAACTTAAAGCAACATGTAACGCAAATCTCCATATTCAAAATTTCTGGAAAAAAATCATACAACAGCGATAAATTTTGACTTGATGGTCTTCCCAATGTCTGATGGAAGCTGAAAAAAATAAAGTATAGGGGTTCCGGTATTGTGAACGATAAAGATGAGATTTTTCTTGTTTCTTTCAAGTTACCTTGAAGCCAGAAATCTCCTAACCCGACCACTCTCCTCAAGCTGGCCCTTTTGGAGAAACTCCGCTACCAAAGAATCTCTTCTACCCTCCCTCTCCTCCCGCCGCTCCTCCTCGTCCTCCTCCCCTTCCTCCTCCTCCTCCACCTTCCTCGCTATAGCTCGAATCCTCTCCAAATGCTCCCTCGCCATTCTGACCCTCTTCTCATCCGCGGTTTCCTCCGGCTCCGCCGGCTCCTCCTCCTCTCCCCCATCGTCGGCCAGCTCGTCGTCGCTCTCCAGGTCGTCATCGCCATCGTTGGCGGCGTAGCGGCCCTTGCGCCGCCGCTTGGTATCGGTCTCGAAGAAGGGGTCGTCGTCATCGTTGAACGATCGGGGTTTCTTCTTGCCCCCCTTCGTGCGGGAGGGCTTCCTGAGGACCCGGTGCTTCATGAAGCGCAGAAGGTCGGGCGTCGGATGCTATTCGATGGCTGGAATTAAGGTTAGGGCTTAGGGTTTTATAGGAAAGGATTTGATGGCGAGGTTTTTGTAAGATCTGTGAAGGAAGAGGCGGGGCGCGGGTGGTGCGGCAACGAGGGTTTTAGAGAAGTTAGAAGGGAAGCATGAGATCGGCCTGAGACGTTTGCTTGCAGGAAACGGCCCAAAGGTGATCCGAGGCCCAATTCAGTCGGGGTTGGACTTGAACGGCTCTCGATCAGGAGAGGTTTAAAACGCCGAACTTTTTAATGGCTATAATAGATACTCGTTACTTCTTTTTTTTTTTTGACACGTGCACTGCACGTGTCAGTAGAAGTATCAAACTTAATTAGTTAAAGGTAAAGTTGGTCCAAATTAGCTAGCTAGAGGCTCGAACTCGACTCGAATCAAAATACTCAGACTCAAAACTTAAGTTGAGATTGATTGAGCCTAAATATCCAAGCTTAAATTCATCTCGTAAAAAAATAAAAAGGGCAATGCTCGAGAGTAACTTGACTCAACTCGAGTATTCATGGAGCCATACTCGAGCTTGAATTCGAGCTCGAATTCGAACCTTAGTCATAATTAAACAATAAAAATTAAAATAAAATATAACATAATATTATAATATCATAATATTAAATTAATAATATATACTATAAAATGTGATATAATATTGTTATATATATATATATATATATATATATATATATATATATATATATATATATGCATACTTGACTAAGCTCGCAAGTCTTTGAGTCAAGTCTCTTGCTACTCAAAAACATTATTCGAGCTACTCGAGTTCGACTTGAGCTTAATAATAATTCTGTCGAGTCAAGCTTGAACTTAGTCAAGATTGAACGGCTTCCAAGCTGCTCGGCTCATTTGCATCCCTTATTTCGACTTTTGTATATGACTAGTTATAGATCCGTGTGTTGTACGAGATGTGGTATGCATGCTTCTACCAGCTAATGTGCCGATGCATAGGTTATACGCACTCCTATTATTAAAATTTCACCACTTGTCCCAAAAGCTTAAGCTGATAAGATAAGATATATTTATTTATATATTTTATATTTTCTTACACTCTTTCTCACCTGTGGGCTGGACTTTTCTTTAATGGGTGAGTCCAACATGTAAAATTTTTTTTAAATAATGGGGTTAAAGAGTGCGGAGACAGGGTTCCAACTCAGGACTCTGCTCTGATACTATGTTGAAATCACCACTTGTCCCAAAAACTTAACAAGTGGTGATTTTAATACCTATCCACTTACTGATGTGGCAATACATGATTGAAATTGATTTTTAAAAAGATTTAATGTGGTTACATTCCCTTTAACTCTTTCCCAACTCTTTGAGGTCCTGAGTACTTTTTATTAACCCTTAAAGGCTCGTTTGGTACGGAGGAAGCATTTTTCCTCCTAGGAATATGATTTCTGAGAAGAAGATTCCTAGAAAGAGAATGCCTAGGAATATACTTTTGGCATGTTTGGTTAAACATGGAAAAGTGACAGATTTCCATGCTTATGTTCGGTTGACCATCCATTTTCCTGGGAAAGTTATGTGTAATTCCTATTATACCTTTAATAAAAATTAGGTCTTTAGTGCCTCTTTAATGCTGAAGGGTCTTTTTGAGAAAAAAAATAAAGATGGAGTGATTCCCGCCTCATGAGAAAGTATATTTTTTATGTTTCTCATGGGAAAGACTTTTTCATGAAATGTGGGAATCATATTTCCAAGAGAATATAACTTTTCTATATCTCTCCTTTGAAAACTCCAACCAAACAAGAGGCATCTCATTACTTTTTCATTGACCACCCTTTCCTCCATTCTTTTCCCACGAACCAAACGAGCCCTAAATAAGCATTGTTTGAGGTTGAGTATCATAGCAGTAAACATATAAGGACCTTGCATAATTTTTATATTCTTTTTACTCTTTCCTAACTCTTCATGCTCCTTAGGACCTTTTATTAACCCTTAAATAAGCATTGTATGTTAATGATTGATGATTATTCTTGTATGCTTCTACTTGCTAATGTCCTCATACGTAGGTTATATGCACTCCCATCTACTTATTGATGTGGCAGTGCATGATTAAAATTGATGTTTACAAACTTTTAACATAGTTATATTGCCTTAACTCTTTCCTAACTTTTCATGGTCCCAAGTACCTTATATTAACCCTTAAATGAGCATTATTTGAGGTTGAGCTATGTATACTTGGCAACATTATATGCTACCTCTATGTACATATAGCAACGTAATATCCAACCTCTCCCAGAAAGACCAGTTTTTATATTATATTACAGATATGGCAGAAATTTATAAGCTTTTAGCATCAAAAAAAGAAATTAGTAAGTTTTATAAGATGATCCATGTAATAGTACAAAATGATTTTTTGATGGCACACTGTTGGAAAAACGGTTTTGGTCCACCCATGATAGTTCAACCAAACCGGTAACCAAAAGACATGATCTCATGTCCAAAAGAGATGTCTTTCCATAGACATCTCTCCACTGAAACTGTCTATTGACAGTTATGCATAAGGCTTTATTTAAAAGGTGTGGGTAGTTAATGAGATTCTCTGCAAGAGACTTGGGCATTTAGGTTGTGAAAAACAGTAGATTTTCATTGGTAAAATCCACTCCTTGATCAGTGAATCGAATCAAAGAGAAAAAATCTGTAAGTGATCCGAAATCCTTATTTATGTTAATGTGTTTATCTTACATTGGTATCAGAGCATGTTTGTTCGATTTTTGAAATGTTTTGGAGTGGATATTACATGTTTTTAACATCTTAAATCCATTGCTCTCGCACTCACCACCTTGAATGGCCATTAATGGCAGTTTTGTTTACACATAGAGTTAGGCCGTGATTTTTTGCATGAAGATACTATATGATATGTAGATGATATCTTGAAAGTTTGGTGATGTTTGGTGCACTGGTTTGAGAGATATAAATTCATAAAGATCAAAAATCCGGAACTTTGAACCTTGATAACTTTCTCCACAGTTTGTTTTGGGAAACGAAATTTATATCAATGGAAAGCCCTTGAAACAAGCTTTCTATCCATATATAATACACTTAATTTCGTTCACTATGGAGGGAGAAACAAGGCCCGAAAATTTCAGGCTTGTTTCTGCAAATTTTTTTTTCATGTGAAGAAGACTTTCCCTTTGCACAGTGGCGCGGCCTCTAAACGGCTCACGGATGGCCTCTCCCATGCGGCCACCTCATAAAAAAAAAAAAGGGAAGCCCAACTGCCCCAAACCATTTTTTTTTCTCCCCTCTTCATCTTCTTCTTACTGTTTTTTTTTCATCCAAACATCCTGAAGAAGAGAAAGGAGGAGAGATGGGTTACGTTGGGAAGAATATAATATTTAAACAAAGAAGGCAGTGGGAGCTTATAACCCAAACGGGGGCATTTGGTGGTTTGGACGTTGGGTTTCGTCCTCGAGTCTGGGTGCAATTGGTGCAAAGGGCTGGTTCGCCCAATCCAAGTTGGGTAGTGGGATGCGTGGCCTGAGCGAAAGCTTGGGTCCCGCTTCCCCTGAAGCGGAGGGGACCGCGTGAGGCTGGTTTAACAGAGCAACGTACACCTCCCGCTCTCAACGGTGGAAGTTTAACGGGCGGGCCACCAATTTTCTGGAGAGAAAATTTCCAAATATGATTTGGAGAAATATATTGAGACGTAGTTTGTACCGTTGGATTCAAAATAATAATAATTAATTTTCTAATTTTCTGTAATTTTTTTAAAATATTTTTTGCATATAAATTAATTTTTTTATTATTATTTATATTCGAAAATGAGTTAAAATTACAGGAATTTTTTTTTTTTTTCTGAAATTTTTCCAATCATACCGTGATTGTATGTGTGACATTTGGAAATTTTGAAATTGAATGTTCCCGCATCCTTTAATTGTGTGTTATTATATTTAAGTGTTATGCCTAAGCATTTTTTCCACATTTGTTGTAGGAAATAATGCCACGAGTACCACTCTTAGTGAGGGTTCCGAGGGCAGCAAGGACCCCGAAACAAAGGGCGAGGCTTAGAGATTTGTTGCACACATTACGAGTTATAAGGATGGATCCTAATGATGACATGATTTTACATGTACAAACTATTCATTATATGATGGAAGAAATCATTCATCTAGGACATGCATTATGTCAACATCAACGGTACCAAGTGTTGTATGATTCTCTATTTGGATCATGGCAACAAGTTCTAAAAGATATTTGGAATTCCTTAGCAGTGAGAGATTATGCTCAATTGGTGAGAGCATTTATAAAAGAGTACTTAATGCATGAGATTAGTGGAATTTTAACAGTAGCAGGAGGTCATACCATTAGTAGAATAATGGTTCCTTGGATCGAACAAATAGTATCAACTATGATTCAAAAAGAAATTGAGGATACTATTCCAAGGAGGGTTCGGGTTCTTAGATGGCAAAATCACTAGTTGAAAACTAGTCGAAGCTAGAATGACTTATATTCTTTACTTGTGTATTAATTATTTAAATTTTTTTATGATAATAAATGTCTCCATGTTTATATAATTTTTAATGTTTTAGTATACATGTTTTAAGAGGGAGTTCTAAGACTTACTATATAATTTGTCTTAAGAACTAAAACTTTGTCCGCTAAGAATCAAAATTAATGTTTATAGTGAACTTTCAATTCCATGCCATTATGTGAATTAGCATTAATTTTATTTGTGTTTAGTGGCAAAGAAAAATATGTGTTGTGCTTGGCATTAATTGTGTGCATGTTTGTCTTTATGTAGAAATTTAGTTTTCTGCAATGGCTTCAGCATCTAAGAATATAGTAGCTGAACTTAATAAGGGTGAGAAATTGAATGGTGAAAATTATGAAATATGGCAAATGAAAATCCAATATGTATTGGAGGAACAAGAGGCGCTGGAAGCCTTAAACCATACCATGAATGAGCCTGAGGATGGAATAACGGTTCAACACATAAAGGATAAGGAGGCTTATATTGCGTGGAAAAAGAAGAACTCAATTGCTCGGATTACATTGCTGAGTAGCATGGAAAATGATATCATGCGAGAGTTCAGGCCTTTTGAGATGGCAAAGGAAATATGGGAAGCATTAAAGGAAAAGTTTGGTGGAACTTCTGTCACCAAACTTAGGCAGCTGACTATCAAGTTCGACACATATAAGAAACGCACTAATAATAATATGAAGCAGTATTTAAGGGAAATGTCGAACATGATAAGTGAACTGCGAGATGCTGGACATGTGCTAACTGATGAACAACAAGTTCAAGCTATAATTCGATCTTTGCCTCATAGTTGGGAGCACATGAAAGTTCACTTAACCCATAATGAAAGCATTAGAACTTTCACTGATGCTGGTCGTCATCTGGAATTGGAGGAAGACCGTCTTGAGGCAAATAAAACCACTAATGAAGTGTATATGGCTAACACTAGTTCGCAAGGAGCTTCGGGCTTCAAGCGAAAGTATTTTAGTGGTCATTTTAAGAAAGGCAATGGTAATGGCAAGACCTCTAAGAAGCTCAAGCATAGCCAGCCGGGTAAAAGAAGGGTCCTTTTAAGAGGAACAAAGCAAAATTGAGATGCTACAACTGTAGCAAGAAGGGTCACTTTGCTCGTGAATGCTCCGAGGCAAAGAAGGTAAAAACCCTTAGCACAAATATAAGTATGTCTTATGTTTCAAGTTCTGTGTTCTTAGCTGAATCTCATCTTTTGTGGACTGTAGACTCAGGGACCACAGACCATGTAGCAAGAGATCGAGACGCTTTCGTGGAATATCGTCGAATTCCACAAGGAGCAAGATGGATATACGTGGGAAATAATTCAAGAGTTGCAGTAAAGGGGATTGGCACCTGCAAATTGAATATGCGAGGTGGTCAACCCTTAATTCTACATGATGTATTATATGCTCCAGATATTCGGCGAAACTTAATTTCTGTTGTTATGTTACTTAAGTTTGGCTATATCTTAAATTTTCATGGTAATAGTGTAGACATATTGCTAGGGACAACTTATTATGGATCTGGTTATGTACTAAATGGTTTTATTGTACTTGATACTGATTATAGTATGTGTAATGTAATAAGTACTGTTTTTTCCTTTGTTACATCTACTAGTAATCCAAACATGGATGAAAATATTTGGCATGCTAGGTTATGACACATTGGGCAACAACGAATGAATAGATTAGCCAAAGAGGGATTATTAGGCCCTGTTGAAAAGGTTAATCTGGCTATATGTGAATATTGCTTAGCAGGAAAAACAGCAAGAAAACCATTTGGTAAAGGAACTAGAGCCGATTTTCCATTGCAATTAATTCATTCTGACATTTGTGGGCCGATGAATGTAAGGGCAAGACATGGGGCTTCTTATTTCATCACATTTATTGACGATTATACACGTTTCAGTTATGTCTATTTGATATCTCACAAATCTGATGCATTAGATTGCTTTATAAGATATTTAAACCTTTTTGAAAATCAATTAGATCGGAAAATCAAAGTGTTAAGAACTGACCGTGGACGTGAGTATTTGTCTGATCAGTTCAAACAAATTTGTGATGAAAAGGGAATAGGTAGACAGTTAACTATTCCTAGTACTCCACAACAAAATGGTGTTGTGGAAAGAAGAAATAGAACCCTATTGGAAATGGTTAGATCTATGATGGCACAAGCTAATTTGCCGATCACCTATTGGGGTGATGCATTATTAACAGCTGCATATGTACTTAACCTAGTACCCTCAAAATCAGTAACTTCCACCCCTTATGAATTATGGACCGGTCGCAAACCTGACCTAAGTAATTTAAGACCTTGGGGATGCGCTGCATATATTCATGATTCTTCTCATAAATATGGAAAATTGGGTCCAAGGGGCAAAAAGAGTATTTTTATTCGATATTCTGAAACCTCCAAAGGATATGTGTTCGTTGGTAACACTGACAATGGAAGTATTACTGAGTTTGAATCTCGTAATGCCACATTTTTGGAAAATGATTTTCCAAATCAGGGTGAAATAAATAAAGGTTTATCTTTATTTGAGATAGAGGACCATGATAATTTGTTTAATCAAACTCAATTGGTAAAAAATCTTGAAAATCCATCAACTACATCTGGTTCAAGTGGGAGAAATTTAAGAAATGATGAATTTATTTCACAACAATCTCAATTACGAAAAAGTAACCGTAGATTAGTTCCCCGTCGACGATTTGAGATTGAAGGAGAAGCATTTCTTGTTACACCTCAAGAGGAAGGTGAACCGAGAAATATTGATGAAGCTCTTAAATGTCCTGCAAAAGAGCAATGGATGAAAGCAATGGAAGAAGAAATGGAGTCAATGAGATCAAACCAAGTTTGGAAATTGGTTGATCTTCCGAAAGGTCGGAAAGCAATTGGGAACAAATGGGTTCTCAAAATAAAGCGCAAGGCAGATGGCACAATAGAAATATATAAGGCACGCCTTGTAGCAAAAGGCTATACACAACAAGAGGGGATTGACTATGAAGAGACATTTTCTCTTGTTGTGAGATTCACCTCAATTCGCATAATTTTAGCCATAGTAGCTAGTTTGGATCTTGAATTACATCAAATGGATGTAAAAACAGCTTTTCTCAATGGAGAATTGGAAGAAGAAATTTATATGGAACAACCTATCGGTTTTATTAAAGAAGGCCAAGAGCACAAAGTGTGTAGACTTTTGAAGTCGATTTATGGCCTTAAACAATCTTCTAGACAGTGGAATATAAAATTTCATCAGGCTGTCATATCATATGATTTTGCCATGATTGATGAAGACCACTGTGTCTATATTAAAAGATCCAAAGACAAATTTGTGATTTTATCACTTTATGTGGATGATATACTAATGGCTGCTAATGATAAAGAATTCTTAGCATCAGTTAAGAATTGGTTGTTCACGAATTTTGAAATAAAGGACATGGGAGAGGCTAACTATATTCTTGGGGTTAAAATTGAAAGAGATCGTTCAAAAAGATTATTATCTCTTTCACAGGAGCCTTATATAAAGAAAATTTTTGAACAGTTTCATATGCAAGATTGTAAACCCATTGATACTCCCATTGCAAAAGCTGAAGCGTTAAGCCAAAGAATGTGCCCGAAGACTCCACAAGAAGAAGAGCAAATGAAAAGAGTTCCTTATTCCAGTGCAGTTGGAAGTCTTATGTATGCAATGATGTGTACAAGGCCAGATATCTGTTTTGCAGTTGGTATGGTAAGTAGATATCAATCACACCCTGGCCATGACCATTGGAAAGCAGTCAAAAGGATATTGAGATATCTAAAAGGTACTGCGGATTATTCATTATGTTATCAAGGAAATGATTTGCATCTTGAAGGCTATACAGATGCTGATTGGGGAGGTGATTTGGATGAAAGAAAATCAACCTCTGGTTATGTTTTCTTACTAAGTAATGGGGCAATTTCATGGAGTAGTAAGAAACAAACTTGTATAGCTTTGTCCACGATGGAAGCTGAATTTGTAGCTTCTTCAGTGGCAGTACAAGAAGCAGTTTGGTTAAAGAGATTTCTTAATCATTTGGGGGTTATGAAAAATGCTGCATATCCAGTACTAGTACATTGTGATAGCCAAGCATCGATAGCTTATACAAAAGATCCCAAATATCACTCAAAGACTAAGCATATTGATACAAAGTATAACTTTGTGAGACACATGGTTACACAAAAGAAAGTGAACATACAGTACATATCTACGAATCAAATGATCGCAGATCCGTTTACTAAATCTATTTCTAGAGATGTATTTATAAGACATGTGAAATCTTTAGGTCTTCGTAGACTTTGATGTACATAATGGTTTGAATAATGAGATATTTTAATTTCTTATTTGGGATTCACATGTATGTATTTATATTAATGCTAAGTTCTTATTTTTTTTTAAGCACACACATATGCATATATATATATGCGTTAATGCTTAGTGCATATGATTAGTTCATTTAAAGAAATGTATGTTGGACAGAAATTAGATTGGCCTTCTCACACGGGCAATCGCCTCTATAACTTGTGGTTGATAGAGATGAGACAATTTTAAGCATAACGTATTTATGAGCTCAAGCTTAAAATTAATGTCGCCTTGATAGTAAATCAAGATGAGGTCACTATGTAATATTTTGTGACCGAAGGTGAGTAAACCCACAAATCACCTTGTCTGTTTTAAATGCCAAATGTGAGTTCTGTAGTAATGATGAGAAAGAAAGTAGAGTGGTGAACTCAAGTTGGACACTAAGTGTGTCTGAACTATCATTTGTATGGTATTTCATATAATGAGAATCAACATACGCTCCATGGAAAAGGAGAAAAATACCATAACATGCGCTTCATACCGCATGTGCATAATTCGACCAATAAGGGTAACGAGAGAATTGATCTCTTCTCTCTCGTTGTGTGAGCCCTGAGGCTATAATTACCTCTGTTAGTACCCTTATTACTTTTACTGTTTCTTGAGATTTAGTTCAGTGTATGCTATCTTGGAATGTTACCTGCAATCATGCTTGATTCGATTTATTGGGACATATCTGGAAAAGCAACCAAACTACAATTAAGAGATTCGAGATAGAAAGGAAGATCATTTTGTGTCTCATTTCTTTGTTGTATTCACTGGTCGACCAATCATCTTGACTACGTGTTAAAGCATGATTGTGAATACAAAACAGAAAACAAGCAATGTGATAAGTTAAAGTGAGATCATGAGGTACTTGAAATGTGACTTAAATGTTCTAGGGTACTACATACTTACTCTACTGAACTACTATATATTCCTAACAGATGTATGGTAGTGTGAGCTCGTTATCATTTTTTTTATTGGTATGCTGGTCGCACGATCTATTTGCCTGTATGAAAATCGCAGAGAAAAGACTTGTTCGTAATGGTTAAAACTCACACTGTTGAACCCATCATGTGTGAGTGGGAGATGTTGGAAAAACGGTTTTGGTCCACCCATGATAGTTCAACCAAACCGGTAACCAAAAGACATGATCTCATGTCCAAAAGAGATGTCTTTCCATAGACATCTCTCCACTGAAACTGTCTATTGACAGTTATGCATAAGGCTTCATTTAAAAGGTGTGGGTAGTTAATGAGATTCTCTGCAAGAGACTTGGGCATTTAGGTTGTGGAAAACAGTAGATTTTCATGGGTAAAATCCACTCCTTGATCAGTGAATCGAATCAAAGAGAAAAAATCTGTAAGTGATCCGAAATCCTTATTTATGTTAATGTGTTTATCTTACACACACTAACACATCCAGTTACATACAATGCTAGGACAATGAGGTGGAACAATAAGCAGCATGCTATGGCTAGGAATGACCAAAGATGGAACATCTGTTTGGTGTCTCACAGCTCAACAACATGCAGTTTATTGCTTTCTCCTCTTAGGGCTGTACAAAAGGAAGAGAAAAAAAAGGATCTTTAGAAAGGTAGCTTATGCTGGAAAAATAAAAGCGATCCCACCAAGAAGTCCTTGGGAACAATAAAAATAGTGCACTCAAGGTATCTTCAGTTGATCCGAGAGTGTATACGCAAGGGATGAAAATAGATCGAATAATATTCATTCACATCCATTTTTATATCTGAATCTATTCGGATATAGATAGAAATTTGAGCATCTGACTAATATCCGTATCCATATCCATTAAAAAAATAAATATGAATATGGATAGATAATTATCCGATCCGTATCCGAATATCTGATTTCATTTATAACCTTATGTAATTTTATATAGCATTCGTAAACTTTTAAAAAAAATAAATGACTATAATAACACACTACTAACTTGATTTATTATCTACTTAGTAATATTTTTGATTATGTGATCATAAAGTTTAATTATCCAAGTTATATTTGTATTTATATCCATACTTCGGTATCCGATTTGTATCCGCATCCGGGTAAAATAAATATGGACATGAATTTTCGCATCCGACTAATATCCATATCAGTATCCATATTCATCAAATAAAATAAATATGGATATAAATATACTAGTATCTGATCTGATTTCAGTCGTATTATGTACCCATCTCAGTCTCATGGTTTAACTGGTCTACTAAACGTAACAACATATCAGTGGATGGAGGTACGCGAGACGGGGCAGGCTTCGTTATACGGGACCCTCATTCCAGGGTAGTGGCAGCAGGCGGTTGCCAGTTGTTCGACATATCAGTTCCAGGGGCGGAGTTGCGAGCTGCCTGGGCAGGTCTTCGCCACGCGCGGCAGGTGCTGCGGGCTAGCTCGATCATCCTGGAGGGCGATTCGGCTACAGTTATTGGGTGGATCCGCAAGGGAACGAGTGGTGAGAGCACAGACCATCCTCTGATCCGGGACATCGGGATGATGGTGAGGGATGGCGCGGCCTTTCAGGCCACGCATGTATTCAGAGAGGCCAACGGGGCGGCCGACTGGGTGGCTGCATACGCGGCCCACCACTCAGGATACGCCCTGTGGGCAGGAGAGAGGGAGCTGCCATTGGCACTTCGTGAGATTATGTATTTTGATTTTCTTGGATGTATTCGGACACGTGTTGTCTGAACAACCCGTCAAAGCAAAAAAAAAAAAAAAAAAAAAAAAAAAAAAAAAAAAAAAAAAAAAAAAAAAAAAAACAACAACAACAACGTAACAACACAGCAGTTTTAACAAAAAGGAGCATGCAAGGCTTTCCTTGAATTTTGAATCTCTCTTCAAGGATGTCGTAAAAATCTCTAGAAAAGAATCATTGACCCACTCTATTCTGAAACACTTTCTATTAGCACAGTACTCGGGACGTCGCTGCAAAATATATAGCAGATGTGCTTCTCAAGACTCCATGCAGATCCTTCACGACCAGCCAAGGCTTTGGAGGTTAAAAATTATATTTAATTGAAAAGACAAAAAAATACAACAAATCAAACAATTTCGAACATACTTAAAACACGACAACGAAAAAGAAAAAAGAAGAGAGAAAACAAAATGGAAGAACAAAAGTTGCAGATAACACATAAATTGAAAAGGCTAAAAGATATACTTTGACCAAAGAGAGCATATTTCCTGTTTCACTATATATTAATATAGTTGCAAATAGATGACATGGTGTGTATGGAGATTCAAAAGCACAAGCTTTACTTACACATTCTGATATGCTATAATTGGACTCTTAAGATTCCATTATATTGAGTGGCTTCTCAAAATATTGGATTCTGAATACCATTAACGGTTAATAAGTCATCAAAAGATATTGGATTTCTTCTATTGTTTAATAGTCTTAAATAATATCAGCCTCTTTCTAATAGTTTGACCATTACAATTTTTTTTGATTTCCATTTTCATGCCATATATACCATTTTCTGAAGTACGTTGTCAAGATTTTCATGATCTTGGAATGTAAGATATTGTGTATTTGGAGGATGAAGTTATAAAGGTTTAACAAATGGATACATCTCACTTAAATGGAATTCATAGATTCTCTATATACATTCTAGAGGTGATATCCATCTTCCATTTTGAAATTGATTGATTTCATCTAATTCCTCAAAAGTCTTTCATTGCACAATAAAATAAACAAGTGCAAAATTCTTAATTAACATATTGATAAAGATATGTTACAGCCATTGTATTAGAACAATTTTCAACATCTATATAACAGTTAAATCTTTGTACAAGATAAGGATCATACGACATGACCTGTTGATTGTCTAATATATGTATCCTAACTATAGCAACTCTTTCATCATTTCGTCTCCTGTATATTGGATAAGAATCACTCCCTTCAGTGGTTTCTTCACTAAAGGATCGTGGATAACAATCTCTATATTTATCTTTCACCATGTATAGGCTATTGGTGACAAGAATTCCACAAGGGCCGAGCGTTGTATGTTTTACAACTAACTGATGGAGTATTGGATCTTCTTCACAAAGATAAAGACAGGATTAGGTAATGAATTTCTTGTGTTGTATTGTTAATTGAATGGGTTTATATGAATTGTACAATGAGAACGTTGTGGAGTTTTTATAGAGTTGATACAATTTTTTTATATTAGAAGGAATTTGAAATTGAAATTTAAACTAAAAGGAGTTGAGAAATATTTGAAATTCAAAATCAACTGTTATGGTAAGCTAGCTATATAAAGAGGGAATTTGAATTCAAGACAACTTGGTAGACTAGCTATGATGGTGAGAATATTTCCTTGTATTACTCGTATAAAAGATATGCTCAATCTTGAACATTGAACTCAAACCTTAATGGTATAAATCTCTACCTAAAGAGAGCTGATGACCTCTATTTTGGATGGGAGAGTGCAACAAACTAATGGGCAAGATAGTTGCGTGAGTGTGCTACCGAATCTCACCATGGAGATAGAGAAATTGTGGGTTCAACCATCTTGAATCTTTAAAGACTTGAACTTAGCTATGGAAAATTTAAGATAAACATAAAACTTAACTAAAAAAATGAAGAACTTGACTCAAATTCAGTTAAAGTCGAACTCTTCCAGGATGCTCTTTTCAATGTCTAGACCCGAGACAACATTAGACTGGGTTTCGACTAGGTTCCATCCGAAGCTATGAAAGTTCGATCGAGAGAGCCCTAACCTGCACTCGCATTATCCATGGACCACTTCGTGAGAGACAGATCCATCACGGAAGGATGAAGAAAAAGTAGGAAAAAGAACAGAAAATTCCAAGAGGGCCAAACGAAAGCTTGGAAGGAAAGTAAGGAACCTACGAGAGAACTCGGATCGATACAGCAATTCATCTACGCTAATCGATCTTCACCACATGTCATCTGGACATTCATTTTGGATAAACTCTCCGATCATCGTGTACCTAAATATCTAATTATTGCGCCAAAACTCCCACCTCGAATGATATCGCTTTGAGAAGTGCAAACACAAAGACGTCCTTCATAATGTAGTATACAGAAGATCTCTGCACCAAAACCGAGCCAACAACTGATGGCTTTACGACTCATCTCAACTGATCGATTTCACCAATAAATCTACTTCCTTTGCCCTAGCCAGCAAGCTAGCTCAACCTTAGAAGTGAGAGGCAAGTGATATGCCTCGGAATTGACCACAACCGACATGGCAGGCCGACTAATGGGAGTGTGCCATGAAGTTTTCGAGAAACCAATCAAAGTCTGCCACATGACCAACCCCATGGCATGCAAAGAGTCCTTCAAATTTCAAACTCTCCACCCAACAGGCAGGAAAAGCAGAAAAAAGAGCAGAAGATCCCAAGAGGGCCGAATGAAAGCTTAGAAGGAAAGCAAGGAACGTTGGCCGAAAGAAAGCTTGGAAGGAAAGAAAGGAACCTACCAGAGACTTACAAGGGTGGAAGAACTCTAATGAGGTAATGTAAACTCCGACAGAAGCATAGGACAACGACCTCTCTCCCTCTCTCTGTAAGCACCGAAGTGTAGAAGATCCAAATGGGGGAGATGCACCCATCTCCTGCCTTATATAGAGACTCAAACAACTTGGATCTATATATCATTTCATCTACCCTAATCGATCTCCACCACATATCATCTGGACATTCATTTTTTGAATGAACTCTCCGATTACTGTCAACCTAAATAACTAATTATCGCGCCAAAACTCCCGCCTCGAATGATATCACTTTGGGAAGTGCAAATACCAACACGTCCTTCATAAATGCAGTATATAGAAGATCTCTACACTAAAACCGAGCCAAGAACTGATGGCTTTACGAGTTATCTCGACTGATCGGCTTCACCAATAAATCTACTTCCTTCACCCTAGCTAACAAGCTAGCTCGACCTCAGAAGTGGAAGGCAAGTGATATGCCTCGGAACTAACTACAGCCGACATGGCAAGCCGACCAATGAAGCAGGGGTGGACCAGTACATTTGGGGGCCTAAGGCGAACTCACTAAGGAAGGCATTTTTTTTGAAAGATAATGAAAAAATTTAATAAGTACAGAATACTTTAAAAATTTATTTAAAAATAATTCTGGGTAGTGCTTGGATGGTTCTAGATTTAATAGAAAAGGGTCCTAGGGGCTATAACATTGGCTGTTCAAACAAAGTTCTTGTTCATTAAGCGGTTTATTCAAGTAAATATGAAATGAGTTCCCTAAAGGTTAACACAAATAAATAAAATTTCTGTTTGATGTGTCCGAGCCTTATGTCCTCGTCTAACTTTGGTCATAGAATAAAATAAAGCCTTAACAAATAACTAACTGACTTTCTTTAGTAGTAATCCTTAACCCTCCCCAATCAATTAATAATCAAATAGATTGTTCAGATATATAAGATATAAATTCGAATCGCTTTTGCCACTATGACCTGCCAAGCCATTTGTTTACTCCTTCCAAAATTCTTCTAGATTTTTTTAGTAACAATAACAAATGGCAAAAAGTGCATTCCCTTGTTTCTACAATGATTTCTGAGAAAACAAGGTCATCTTTATATGATGATCTAAATGTAATTTTGATTTTGATATTTAAAGTGCATCTATTTTTAATATGCATTGGAACATGGATGTGGCTATTCTCGGATATTTGTTCAACCTATGCATCACACACTACCTAATGCAAAATTAGTTCAAGTCCATAGGAGAGTATATCTAACAAATCAGAATCAGTCGAATATCAAATAAAAGAATCAAGCTAATCGCCTGATCCATATATTAAGGTGCAGTCACTAAATCCAGCCAATCTAAAACATACAGAAAAACTACAAAGCAGTAAGAATAATATACAACCCAAAAATATCAATATTACTAAAAGAAGACAAACTTTTCACATCAATACAAAAGCAAAAAATAAAATTTGGATTAAAAAAACAAATGAGCCAGATTCCCACATCATCGAGCAACAAAATCGAAACCTAACACTCATTTCTAACCATAAACACAACAATTTTAGGGATAGAGAATGCTCACATGAGCAGGGATCCTCCCACAGACTGTGAAAAGAAACCCTAAAAAATTTCCAGAAATGCCATAATAGAGCACAATCAGAGGATTATATGACCTGCCTTTGGTCGCCTTCACGAGTCACAAGAAGCAGTAGACATAGACCACCGCAAAGGACCCCTTGATCATAAGAGCAATGGGGTGCATTCCCAACCCTAGAATCCCGCATGCTAGGTACCTCAGAACAGATCCTGACCAAACCCAAAAAAAAGAGACCAAAAAATCCTAGACAACGAGCCTAAACCAAGCCATTACTCTATCGAGCTCCACCTCTTTATCCGTTCCCTCTTTTCTTCCTCACTGAGTTCTCATTAAGATTGGAGAGAGAGGGGTTGGGGGGGAGGGAGTCGAGCATTTGCTTGTGGTGTTAGAGGAGGAAAGACGAGGTCCTCTTAGTGGTACAAATTGGCAATTGAGCTCATCAAGCTCGAAGCTTTGGAATGGGAGTTGGAGAGAGGCTAGCGCGGATCGAAAGACTGGATAAGGAGAAGAAGAGAGAGAGAGAGAGAATTATGTCAAAGAAGGAAGACAACGACATCGTGATGGAGAAGAGTGGGTGTGGCGAGGGTTTCACTATTTCATGGCAATTTTACTGTAGCCCTATTCTATTTGCGGACTGCGGTGAGTCTTTCTTTGGGCCGGGGCCTTAGGCAACCCCCTTAGTTGCCTAAGAGTTGGGGCGGCCCTGAATGGGAGCTTGCCATGAAGCTTTCAACAAACCAATCAAAGTCTGCCACATTGCCGACCCCATAGGCATGCAAAGGGTCCTTCAAATTTCAAACTCTCCTCCCAACTGGCAACAGCTTGGCCATAATCTCAAACCGTTTCCATAACTATATGACAAGCGTGCGAGATAAGCGATGCTAGAAGAGCGAGTAAAACTCCCGTGCATGATCTTCGGGATATGCAATTAGCCACAAAAAATGGTAGATCCGCTGCTTGAACTCCTCGACGACAGACGCTGACCCTCACCTATATAACTATTCTCGAGGGATCCTCTAGGTAAGTACTCTCAAACCCTTTTATGTTTTTGCGCTGCCATTCTGCCGCTCTACAATGCCTCTTTGTTTCCTAAGAATTTATCTGACTTAGGTATCGGAGGGTCTCCTACTAGACACTATGCAGCAAGAGGATTTCCTCATCTTTAATGTTTCAAATCAAATCTAGTGTCAGAGCAAAGGTGTGAGCATAGTCTCCTCCATCCAATGTCACCTCGAGGGTGGTTGGCATCAAAGCCATCACCACCGAAACACAACAGTCATCACCACCCAAACGCAGCGGCCATTACATCATCATCTCGAAGACACATTGTGATCTCCATCCGACCTCCTCAATCTGAGCAACTGACCATCTGAGCACTCCAACAACACAACAACTCGGTGCTTCGGTCGAGTCAATTCCCAGCAGTAACAAGCATCAACCAATATTGCCATAATTTCATATAATATTCATAAACATTTTCCTAAACATGGACAACAAGCAAATGAGCAATAAATATTTGATCTTTTCACCTATATAATTTAAAACAAGGGTATCAAGTTTACCACCATGCAATTAATGGAATTATATAAATTTTCCATCCTGTTCTACGAGAGCAACAAAATTATAGATAAATTCTCACCTCTTGGAGCCTTTTGTTGTAAATCCAGGTTACATCCCCTATTGTAATATTCAGTGTTCATGACTAGGGGATGACAGCATCCATAAATTAGATACTAGTCAATAAATTTTTTGACAATTAGGAGAAAATATGCATAACCCAAAGCAGAATTCAATATTATCATATTCGAACCGGACTAATTATTTGACCATACCCAGCTAATCGTGCATCTTTATTTCATTACTTAATGCTGTGTCTTTCGGAGATGGTTCCAAAGGAGCTGGGACTGATGGTGGAAGTTTGACTGTTGGGTGCAAACAAGAGATGGGAAGGGTGAGGAGTTTAGATGAGAAAGATCTTCTTCTTCGTCTTTAAACTCTAATCAACTAAACATGTATTACAAATCAGATGGAAGTTTTGGAATGATGCTCCAAGAAAGCCAATGTTGAGGAGGAACGAGGCACGCACACAAAAACCCTAGGGCATGTTTGGTTGGGTGAGTTAGGCTTTAGAATGGAAATGAGAATAAGTAACTTTTATTCTAGCTGTTTGGTTGGAGGAAGTGACATTCCTATTTCGATTCTAGAGGAAAATGAGAATGCTCCAATCCCCCAAAACTCGATTCTGACTCTCCTATAGTATTCAAATCCCATTTAGATTCCAATTTTGATTCCAGTCATGAATATGAATATTTTGATTTCCATTCCAATCCCCTATTGTTATTTCCTTTCCTTTATATTAAGATATGAAATAAACTATATCAGTTAACATTTGTGGAGGTCGGTGTTAGGATGCCCACGTGTTGGACCTTAAAAAACACTCCTCTCCCATGCACTATATAGGGAGGAGGCAGTCCTTAGTTTGGATGGTGCGTGGATCTGGAGGCTTGGGGTTCATCCTCGAGTTAGCCTTTTATTTTAAAAGGTGGCCTGAGGCCATCTTCCCACCAGAGAGGTGCTAGCACGCCGGGGAAGGGACATTTTCTCGGCTTACCCGTGCTGTGATGGGGAGATGGAGTCTGTTGATCATATCCTTTTCCAGTGCCAGAGGGCAGTGAGGGTATGGAGGCTGTCTAATTTGCTTCCGGCGATGTTCCAGTCATGGATGCCTATCTCGACCTTCCTTGAGTTTCTGCAAGGCAGCACCACTAAGGCGTCCAACGCCCAAGGTATTAGAGCCGCCTATGTTGCCTACCAGGTTTGGGTGACCAAGGATGCTTACATCTTTGAGGGTTCCAGGCAGTCGACGAGGTTCATTCTAGAAAGGGCCTTGATATAGGCTACTGAGGCTACGTACCCTTCTATTGCTGGAGAGACTATGACAACTGAGGACACCTAGGGCTTCCATTCTGCTTCTGCAGCAACCCGGATGGTGTTTATTATCTGGGAGCTCCCACCCTCGAGTTTTCTCAAGATCACTTCAATGATAGGGTGATGGATGGCAGGTGAAAGGGGGAGCCGGTTTTATCATCGAAGACCCGGATTCGAGTTTGGTGGCAGTTGGTAGAACTCTAATCTTTGATACATTTGTATCTAAGGCAGAGCAAAGGGCGGCTTGAGCTGGCATCACTTATGCGAGGTGGGTTTTGGAAGCATATTGCATTGCTGTCGAAGGTAACTCGACCATGGTTGTTGGGTGGATTCAGGGCATAAGAGGAAGGTTATCGCCCACACGCTTCTAGATATATGAGGATCTGTGCGGGTTATATGAGGACCTGTGTGGGCTTATATTTAGTCCTACATTAGTTATTCGCTAGATAGATCTTGAGTACTCATGTGATCAAGGAATCCAAATAATATCTTTCGGCTAGCCATTATGGGTAAAGTCTTGGATTGTTACAAATGATATCAAAACGGACTCGGTCCATAACCTATGTGAACTAAGAGACATTGCAGCATGAAGCTCCAACACGGATCTATTAGGGCCGATCACAGAACAATCATGGCGTTTGTAATTAGATTTGAATAGATTTGAACTTTTAACTTGACAAGGACGTCAAGGCTTAAACAAAGGAAATATATGAGAACCTGTGCGGGCTATATGAGGACCCGTGTGGTTATGTGTTTAGTTATTGGTTATTCGCTAGATAAATTTTGAATAGAATGTACGATAAGTTTAATACTTGAGCGAAATTTTGCCGAGGCACCTCGTCCTCCCTTTGCTTAGGATATCGTATTGGAAATTACTTCTTAACCCCGGAAGCTTCGGTCTTATTTCACTTATACCTCTCCATTTTTAAATTTTTAACTCGGCCCATGTTACATTCCATTGCAATGTGATCCTTTTGTCCATCATCAACGGCCAATCGTCCATCTGACGCCTATACAGCGACATCTCGTCTATCCATCAACCATCGTACATATACGGTTTACAATAAATGAACGACGCAGGATTACTCCAAAAAAAACACTCATTTGACGCACGGTGAACTTGTGTCTGCCATATAAATCCGTCCCTTCGCCGCCTTTTTTTCCTTTCGTCTGAAACCCTAAACGCTAGCCCTAGTCTCCGAGGTGCGCCGCTCTGCCTCCCTATCTTCTTCTCCTCTTATTTTCTCGGTCCAATCTCTTCTAAAAGCTACGCTTTTTTCTCATCTTTGCAGCGTTGGTGGAGGGTGTTTCAGATCCCTTTCGGTTCGATCACAAAAAATTCAATGGCGTAAGTTTTCGGATCCTCACTGATGTTCTTTCCTACGATTTATCATTTTTCGCAGAATTTTTTATTAAGATTTGATGTTTGCCACGTAGAAATGCTTGCTATGCTAAAATGCGAGACGGCTCTGCTCGGTTGTCAATATTAGTGATAGTTTTTCTTCGTTTTTTTTGTTGCATTATTCTCTCGTGGTGGGAATGTATCGTTGTTTCTTTGTTTATTTATCTATTATTAAGTTCAGATCTCATATATCTCATCGTGATTAAACTAAGATAAATCTTAGGTTAAAGAATTAAGGTTTAAAATTTCATCTTTGTAAGCTGGTTTCGGAAAAGATCCTGTCCAAGGTTGTGAAATTAGTTCAAGACGATATTTTTGATACTTCAATCTTACGTATTCCTTTTCTTCCCATGCGGTGGCGGTAATTTATTTCTTTGTATGCTGTTACTTTACTGTGGTGCCTCTCACGACGATATAGTCTTTCAGACTAGTTGATGTGGTTTGTGGACTGTTTATTGTTATAAAATAGATGCAAGCTTTAAGAATAAAAAGTTTGCACGAGACTTTTTTGAATTGCTGGTCTTATGTCACTTTTTAGTTTGTCGGTTTGTATAGTCTAGTGATCCGAGCCGTCTGAATCGATCAATTGACTATTCATGATCTTTGTAGATCATAATGAACTTAAATTTTCCCTTTTTCCAATAGAAATAGAGTTGGTATTTTGAGGTTGACTGCATCTAGGCACAGGTGAGCACCTGATTGTGTTGCTGTTGATTGCATAAAATAATTTATTAGGAAAATAAACATTTGCTGATAACGTGCTCGGAGGACGGGGATTGGCTTTTGTTAATGTACTGCAGAATACATTATTTTCAACTTTTGGAGGAGTGGAGCAAGAAAAAGTTAAATCGCAAAATATATAACAAATACTAAATTAGTGGGTTTTTTCCTAAAAAAAGAGAAGCAAAATATGTCCTTGAGGGTGAGCCTTGGTGCAGTGGTAAGGCTGCTACATTGTAACTCAGGTGTCATGGGTTCGAGATGTGGCAACAATCTTTTTGTGCATGGAGGTGAGTCTGTAAGGCTACATACATTTGATCCTCCCAAACTTTGTAATAGTGGGAGCTTTGTGCACTGTGCCGCCCTAATTTTCCATGAAGCCTTTCCGTCTTAGTTGTGTACATTGCATTGGGTTTCTGGGTTCATCATTTAAGTTTGCTTGTCTCTAAAGCGTAGTAACTAAAACTGTTATTATTTTGTCTGAATTAGATTTATGGATGTTGCATTTGCTGCGTGACTTCTTGCCAAGTTGCCATGAAATCTGTCAGATTTCACAATGCCATTTTACTCTTTTTTGTGTACTTATCAAATTCAGGCACTCTGCTGTATCATGAAGGGGGTTTTTTAGCTCATTGAAACATTTCATGGCATTTTGTTTCACTAGTTATTCGGTTACTTTTTGGGTATTTTGAATATTATGTTACTTTTTTCCTTGTTCAAACTCCTGATCATTGTTGTTATCTGTGCTCCCTTTTTACTTTCGGCTATTTTAACTGGAATACCTGTTGCGGATTCAATGCAACCTGTCATCTAAAATTCATTATTAACTTGACTGAAAGGGGTTTGATCTAAATTAAATTAAAATATGATTATATGGATGTAATTTTAGTTGAGAGTTCTTTGGAAACAAAATTTCTTTTTTTTTCTTATTTTATTTCTGATAAATTCCTGAAGTGGTTATCTATTACCTTTGTTTGATTAGTCTGATGAACAGGGTTTGTAGATATCAATCTTCTCCATGAGAGTTAGTGCTAGGCCAATGAAGCAGTGATGTAGTACTGGTGTTGGAATATGGTGTGATCACCACTTGCCTTTTGGACTTGGAGGATATTTTGTATAACAACTATAAGGCTGTTATGTTGTATGTATCAGAAGGTAAGCATAGGAAAGATAAAAAGAAGTGATGCACGAAATAAATGAGTAGTATTAGAACTTACAACTGAGTGCATGATAGAAGTGAAGAGTTGTTCAAGTAAAGCACAGAGTGAGGAAATAGGTTTCCAAAGCTTATGCACTGGGAAATTATAGTCCTTGATAGTTTGAATTGACTGGAACAGTTGAGATGGGAACAGGATGCCTTGCAGTATCTGAATTGAAGTTAAAAATGAAAGTTATAGGCCATTCAAAGCCACATCCATGTAATCAGAGAATAAAATGCACAAGCTCAAGTGAAATTTGTGGATGATACTTCTTTGTCTGGTACAATATTTTGTCTATCACTGTTGGCTAGAACTGTAATGTCTTTAAGTCTGGGCTGATGCAAATGAATCATTTTGTGTTAGAAATGACTAAATTGCAAATTTTGATTAAATCATAGAAATTGAAGATTTAATGTCTATAGTTTCTTCTACAGTCGAGTAAACAACCTTTGCATGCCCAATGTCCACCATGAAATCACGTTTAGTTCTATAACTTGGTATTCAATTGTTTATAGCACTTCATTGTTAGTGCAGTTTTCTGATAATGACCTTCAATATTCATATATCAGCAATGAGCTTGTCCCTATTTTGTTTTTGCTCTTTTGGCAGAGAAGACATTGCAGTCGAAACAGCAGTTCCAGCTCTTGGGGAGCCCATGGACTTGATGACAGCCCTGCAACTCGTGATGAAGAAATCATTGGCCCATGATGGGCTTGTTCGTGGACTTCATGAAGCTGCCAAGGCCGTCGAGAAGCATGCAGCACAACTTTGTGTGCTGGCTGATGATTGCGACCAGCCTGACTATGTCAAGCTTGTTAAAGCACTTTGTGCTGAACATAATGTGCACTTGGTTACAGTTCCAGCTGCTAAAACTCTTGGCGAGTGGGCAGGGGTTAGTCACATTCTTTCATTTGCTGTCCTAACGTATATTTCTCACATGTATATGACCAGTAGAAGTTGATTGAGAAAAGCCAACATTTGGGCACCTAAACAGTGTGTTAGGCTTGTTGGTCCCCTCAGCCTGCAGTCTAATAAGGGCCAGCCCAAGTCCTGGTAGTTTGCAGAAAGAAAAAGATTCATGGAGGTATTATTTTTACCTCGCACAGCATTTGGGCTTGGGGTGTTGAGTTGATATGGGCCATGACTAAACAGGTTGCCCAGTCTCCAAATCTAGTAGGAAATCCAGCCCAATCTTTCTGAATTATCCAAACAGGCTCTGATAATTTTGTAAAAACCTAACACTTCTGTCCAATAATTGCTTCAGCAAATACGAATCACCTTAAAAAGTCTGTGGTCTTTGAAGCCTAATTGCACATCAGTTACCAAGACAGGGCTTTGTTGGGGAATAGAGCAACCATAGGCTTGGAGTATGCTTTTATGAAAACAGATATGAGCAGGGAATGATTATTCTCCTCACCTGTTTTTGCCAAGAAAAGCTGTCAGAAGTTGTTCCTTGCATGTACATTCATTTATGCTTGCCTCCTTTTTTTCTTTTTTTTTTTTACCCACAGTGGGGGGACGGGGGGCGCGAGAGGGAGGCGGGTGATATTCAGCTGAAGGGTGCATGATGTTCTGATGTTGACAGGATCTTGCCTTATGAAATAGTTGTGACAAGCAAAAAATTGCACTTTGGTGTTATTATTCTCTTCAAGACCATATGTTCAATCTTAATTTTCTAAACCATTATTTATGCATGTAGTAAAATTTGCTTCATATATTCTGTGCTAGAATTCTGGTATTAATGCTACCTTTTTGATTTGTATCTATTTAAAAAACATTGTGGCTGGCCAAAATTGAGGACAAAGTGACAAATGTGCTGCCTGACTACCATATTGCCTCAGACATCTAGGCTGGCTGAGGCGATGGATTCCAAATTTTGACCTCCAAATTTTATGTTTACTGTATGCAATACTATAGCTGAAAACTCAGTCCGCCTGTGTTAATAATTTTTTGTGTTAGTGCAGCTTTGCAAAATTGATTCAGAGGGGAAGGCAAGGAAAGTGGTAGGTTGCTCATGTGTGGTTATCAAGGTACAGGAATCAAGCATCTTCTGTTTTTTCTATCCAACAGTGCAAACAATTTTTTAATTGTTTTATTTGAGTGAACTACATTTTTTATATTTTTACAGGATTATGGAGAAGAATCAGAGGGCCTTCATATAGTTCAGGAGTATGTGAAATCCCACTGAAAATTGACTTAATATTTTCAGAAGGATGAGCAGTAACGATTTAAGATGTCATAGACTTCCGGTTTACTTTTGGGCCAGTATATGTGGAGTTGTGCAGCTCATTAGATTATGAACTTCTGTTTCGGAAAATTCTCAGTTTTATCAGATTTTTTGCTTGGTAATCTTGTACCTTAAATTTTTGCACAATGTGTTTGGCAGCAACTCATGGGGAATGTGAAGATTTAGTTTAAAATTGTTAGTTGCATTGGTCATCCTAATATTTAATGGTTATTTGTGTAATCTGACCCAACATGGTTCTCCAATGGGCACGCTACCCTCATCAAATATCATGTTTTTTGAGTCATTGCATATTTCATCATTCCTCATCACAACTGAAGCTTATCTTTTTTAGAGCCTTGTAGTGGATGGCTTGCCTAAGTTCTATCTTTTTAGTCTCCAAAAGAATAAGAAGTTACCGTAGTACTGGATGGTCATTTGCGTATCCCTGCTGTTCGGTGGAGTGTAATCCCATGGCAGAAGAGCCTAATGACGATCTAATCGCATTTTCAGCCCATCCCTAGTTCAGTTCATGATGGGTCGGGCCCCTTTTCAGCACAAAGCTTA